>NC_142798.1:8266224-8567271 GCF_049724085.1 Artemia sp. Qi Xiang Cuo | reverse complement strand
AAGGTAAACCACAACCAAACACTACTGAAATATTCCAACTCTTGCATTTCAACGAAAGAAATTCAAAATGAACTTTGAAAAATCAAGAAAATGTAACTGTGACAAGGTAAACCACAACCAAACACTACTGAAATATTCCAACTCTTGCATTTCAACGAAAGAAATTCAAAATGAACTTTGAAAAATCAAGAAAATGTAACTGTGACAAGGTAAACCACAACCAAACACTACTGAAATATTCCAACTCTTGCATTTCAACGAAAGAAATTCAAAATGAACTTTGAAAAATCAAGAAAATGTAACTGTGACAAGGTAAACCACAACCAAACACTACTGAAATATTCCAACTCTTGCATTTCAACGAAAGAAATTCAAAATGAACTTTGAAAAATCAAGAAAATGTAACTGTGACAAGGTAAACCACAACCAAACACTACTGAAATATTCCAACTCTTGCATTTCAACGAAAGAAATTCAAAATGAACTTTGAAAAATCAAGAAAATGTAACTGTGACAAGGTAAACCACAACCAAACACTACTGAAATATTCCAACTCTTGCATTTCAACGAAAGAAATTCAAAATGAACTTTGAAAAATCAAGAAAATGTAACTGTGACAAGGTAAACCACAACCAAACACTACTGAAATATTCCAACTCTTGCATTTCAACGAAAGAAATTCAAAATGAACTTTGAAAAATCAAGAAAATGTAACTGTGACAAGGTAAACCACAACCAAACACTACTGAAATATTCCAACTCTTGCATTTCAACGAAAGAAATTCAAAATGAACTTTGAAAAATCAAGAAAATGTAACTGTGACAAGGTAAACCACAACCAAACACTACTGAAATATTCCAACTCTTGCATTTCAACGAAAGAAATTCAAAATGAACTTTGAAAAATCAAGAAAATGTAACTGTGACAAGGTAAACCACAACCAAACACTACTGAAATATTCCAACTCTTGCATTTCAACGAAAGAAATTCAAAATGAACTTTGAAAAATCAAGAAAATGTAACTGTGACAAGGTAAACCACAACCAAACACTACTGAAATATTCCAACTCTTGCATTTCAACGAAAGAAATTCAAAATGAACTTTGAAAAATCAAGAAAATGTAACTGTGACAAGGTAAACCACAACCAAACACTACTGAAATATTCCAACTCTTGCATTTCAACGAAAGAAATTCAAAATGAACTTTGAAAAATCAAGAAAATGTAACTGTGACAAGGTAAACCACAACCAAACACTACTGAAATATTCCAACTCTTGCATTTCAACGAAAGAAATTCAAAATGAACTTTGAAAAATCAAGAAAATGTAACTGTGACAAGGTAAACCACAACCAAACACTACTGAAATATTCCAACTCTTGCATTTCAACGAAAGAAATTCAAAATGAACTTTGAAAAATCAAGAAAATGTAACTGTGACAAGGTAAACCACAACCAAACACTACTGAAATATTCCAACTCTTGCATTTCAACGAAAGAAATTCAAAATGAACTTTGAAAAATCAAGAAAATGTAACTGTGACAAGGTAAACCACAACCAAACACTACTGAAATATTCCAACTCTTGCATTTCAACGAAAGAAATTCAAAATGAACTTTGAAAAATCAAGAAAATGTAACTGTGACAAGGTAAACCACAACCAAACACTACTGAAATATTCCAACTCTTGCATTTCAACGAAAGAAATTCAAAATGAACTTTGAAAAATCAAGAAAATGTAACTGTGACAAGGTAAACCACAACCAAACACTACTGAAATATTCCAACTCTTGCATTTCAACGAAAGAAATTCAAAATGAACTTTGAAAAATCAAGAAAATGTAACTGTGACAAGGTAAACCACAACCAAACACTACTGAAATATTCCAACTCTTGCATTTCAACGAAAGAAATTCAAAATGAACTTTGAAAAATCAAGAAAATGTAACTGTGACAAGGTAAACCACAACCAAACACTACTGAAATATTCCAACTCTTGCATTTCAACGAAAGAAATTCAAAATGAACTTTGAAAAATCAAGAAAATGTAACTGTGACAAGGTAAACCACAACCAAACACTACTGAAATATTCCAACTCTTGCATTTCAACGAAAGAAATTCAAAATGAACTTTGAAAAATAAAGAATATTTAACTGTGACAATTTAAAACGTAACCAACAAATACTAAATTAGTCAAAAAATTTCATTTCAACGAAAGAAATTCAAGATGTACAATGAAAAAACCAGTAAATGTAACTGTGACCAGCTACTACCTAACCAAACAATACTCAACTAGTCATAAGAATGAATCGAAATACCAGAACTACAACTTCAACTGTGAAAAATCAAGAAGATGTAACTGTGACAAGGTAAACCACAACCAAACACTTCTGAAATATTCCAACTCTTGCTTTTCAAGGAAAGCAACTCAAAATCAACATAGAAAAATCAAGAAAATGTAACTGTGACAATGTGAACCAAAGCCAAATACTACTGAAACATTACACCTCTTTCATTTCAACGAAAGAAATTCAAAATGAAATTGGAAAAATAAATATAATTTAACCGTGACAGGGTAAAGCACAACCAAACACTACTGAAATATTCCAACTCTTGCATTTCAACGAAAGAAATTCAAAATGCACTTTGAAAAATCAAGACAATGTAACTGTGACAAGGTAAAGCACAACCAAACACTACTGAAATATTACAACTCTTGCATTTCAACGAAATAAATTCAAAATGACCTTTTATTAATCACTAAAATGTATCTTGGACAATGTAAACAACAACCAAACCATACTTAAATATTTCAACACTTGCAATTCAACGATATCAAAAAACAGATAAAAGTTAACAGTAACGACCCTTTAAATTGCACAATGAAAAATATAACCAACCCAGACTGAAATATTTCAACTCGATCATGTCATGTAAAGAAATTAAAAGTTAACTATTAACTATCAAGAAAATGTAAATGTTACAAGGTAAAGTACTTCCAAACCCTACTGAAATATTCCAACTCTTGCATTTCAACGAAAGAAATTCAAAATGAACTTTGAAAAATCAAGAAAATGTAAATGTGACAAGTTAAACCACAACCAAACGCTACTGAAATATTCCAACTCTTGCATTTCAACGAAATAAATTAAAACTTAACTTTTAAAAATAATTAATATTTATATTTTAATATGTAAAAAACAACAATAAAATAATGAAATAGTAAAAATATTTAATTTAAACGAAAAAAATTCAAAATGAACTTTTATATATATCGAAAATGTAACATTGAAAAAGTAAAACAAAACCAAACACTACTGAAATATTCCAACTCTTACATATCAACGAAATCAATTCAGAATGAAATTTTAAAAATCATGACCATGTAACTGTGACAAGTTACACCACAACCAAAAACTACTGAAATGTTCCAACTCTTAAATTTCAACGAAATAAACTCAATTTGAACATTTACATATGAAGAAGATGTCACTGTGACATGGTAAACAACAGCCAAGTACTTCTGAAATATTCCACCTCTTGCATTTCATAGAAATAAATTACATTTGAACTTTAAAAAATCAATAATATGTAAGTATGATAAGGTAAACCACAACCAAACACTACTGAAATATTACAAATCTTGCACTTCAATAAAAAAAATTCGAAATAAATATAGAAAAATCTAGAGAATAAAACTCTGACAAGGTAAACCACAACCAAACACTACTGAAATATTCCAACTCTTGCATTTCAACGAAAGAAATTCAAAATGAACTTTGAAAAATCAAGAAAATGTAACTGTGACAAGGTAAACCACAACCAAACACTACTGAAATATTCCAACTCTTGCATTTCAACGAAAGAAATTCAAAATGAACTTTGAAAAATCAAGAAAATGTAACTGTGACAAGGTAAACCACAATCAAACAGAGCTGAAATATTTAAACTCTTTCATTTAAGTGAAACCAACTATAAATGAACAATTAAAAATCTTTAGATGTTTACATATACTAGTTACTACACTTTCCAACAAACAATAACAATTCAAACAATTGCTTTTATACTAAAGTAATTCTAAATGATCATTGAAATATCATAATAATTTAAATTTGTCATGGTAATTCCCAAGTAAACACTACTGAAATATTCCAACTTTTGCATTTCAATGAAAGAAATTCAAAATCAACTTTGAAAAATCAAGAAAATGTAACTGTGACAAGGTAAACCACAACCAAACACTACTGAAATATTCCAACTCTTGCATTTCAACGATAGAAATTCAAAATGAACTTTGAAAAATCAAGAAAATGTAACTGTGACAAGGTAAACCACAACCAAACACTACTGAAATATTCCAACTCTTGCATCTCAAAAAAATATGTTAAGAATGGACATTGAAGATTCATGTAAAGTCTTCTGAGACATTGTAAACCACGACCAAACGAAGCTTTACTAGTTTGTGTCTTATTCCTAAACGAAAAAAATTCAGAATGAGCTTTGAAAAACCATTTGATTTTGACTGAGACTAGTTCATCAACAGCCAGAGACTACTGAAATAGTCCAACTCTTGCTTTTCAACGAAAGAAATTCAAAATAAACTTTGAAAAATCAGGAATTTGTATGTGTGAACATTAAAAAACAGAACATTCTTTACTGAAATATTCCAACAATTTCATTTCGATGAATGAAATTACTTATGATCAGTGAAGATTTGAGACAAGTTACCAGAAAAAATTAAAACACCGCTAAAACTCAGCAGAACCATTCAACATCTTGCATTTCAACGAAAGAAATTCAAAATGAACTTTGAAAAATCAAGAAAATGTAACTGTGACAAGGTAAACCACAACCAAACACTACTGAAATATTCCAACTCTTGCATTTCAACGAAAGAAATTCAAAATGAACTTTGAAAAATCAAGAAAATGTAACTGTGACAAGGTAAACCACAACCAAACACTACTGAAATATTCCAACTCTTCCATTTCAACGAAAAAAATTCAAGATGAACTTTGAAAAATTAGGAGAATGCAACTGTGACACGGTAAACCACAACCAAAACACTACTGAAATATTCCAACTCTTGCATTTCAACGAAACAAAATCAAATGAGCTTTGACAAATCACGAAAATGTAACTTCGAAAAGTTAAACAATAACCAAACCCTACTGTAATATTTCAACTCGTTCATTTCAGATAAATAAATTATAAATGAACTTTTAAAAATCAAAAAATTGTAACTGTGACAAGAAAAACCAAAAACACACCCGAATGAAATATTTAATCTCTGGAAGAACATTGACATAAATTCCAAAGTAACTATGAAAAATTAATAAAATATAATTGTGAAAATGTAATACATTTCAACACACAAAAGAAATATTAATAATCTTTCATTTAAAAAAAAGCAATTCAAAATGAAAAAAGAAAAAACAATAAAATGTATATGTGATATTGTAAAACAAAGCCAAGCAATCCTTAAGTATTCAAAATATTTCATTACTACTAAATCAATAAAGAATGTAATGATAACAATCAATAGCAAGTAACTCGGACTAGTTATACAATACCCAAACACTACTTAAATATTAAAACGCTTTAATTTAAAATAAAGAAATTAACAATGAAATTTGAAAAATCACGACAATGTAAATGTGACAAGGTCAACAACAACCAAACAATACTGAAATATTACATCTCTTGCATTTCAACGAAAGAAATTCAAAATGAACTTTGAAATATCAAGAAAATGTAACTGTGACAAGGTAAACCACAACCAAACACTACTAAAATATTCCAACTCTTGCATTTCAGCGAAAGCAATTAAAAATGAACATTGAAAAATAAAGAAAATGTAACTGTGACAAGGTAAACCAAAGCCAAATAATACTGAAATAGTCAACCTCTTGCATTTCAACGAAATTAACTCACAATGAACTATGAAAAATCAAGAAAATGTAACTGTGACAAGGTGAACCACAGCCAATTACTACTGAAATATTCTACCTCTTGAATTTCAGCGACAGAAATTCAAAATGAACTTTCAACAATCAAGAAAATGTAACTGTGACAAGGTAAACCACAGCCAAACACTACTGAAATATTCCAACTCTTGAATTTCAACGAAAGAAATTCAAAATGAAATTTGAAAAATCAAGAAAATTTAACTGTGTAAAGCAAAACCACAACAAAACAATAATGAAATATTCAAACTCTTTAATTTAAATGAAATAAATTCAAAATGAAATTTGAATAATCAAGAAAATGTAACTGTGACAAGGTAAACCACAACCAAACACTACTGAAATATTCCAACTCTTGCATTTCAGAGAAAGCAACTCAAAATGAACATTTAAAAATCAAGAAAATGTAACTGTGACAAGGTAAACCACAGCCAAATACTACTCAAATATTCCACCTCTTGCATATCAACGAAAGCAATTCAAAATGATCTTTGAAAAATCAAGAAAATTTAACTGTGACAAGGTGAACCAAAGCCAAGTACTACTGAAATATTCTACCTCTGGCATTTCAACTAAAGTAATTAAAAATTAACATTTAACAATCAAGAAAATATAACTGTGACAAGTTAAATCACAATCATACACTACTAAAATATTCCAACTCTTGCATTTCAAGGACAGAAACTCAAAATGAGCGTTGGAAAATCAAGAGAATGTAACTCTGACAAGGTAAAGCACAACCAAACACTACTGAAATATTCCAACTCTTGCATTTCAACGAAAGAAATTCATAATGAACTTTGAAAAATCAAGAAAATGTAACTGTGACAATGTAAACCACAGACAAACACTACTGAAATATTACAACTCTAGCATATAAAAGAAATCAAGACAAAATGAAATATTAAATAACAATATAATTTAACTTTGAATATGTAAACCACAACACCCCACTTATTAAATATTAAATCTATAAAATTAAAAATACAGAAACTCAACATGAAATTTGAAAAATCAATAAAATTTAACTCTTTCAAGGTCAACCACATCCAAACACTACTAAAATATTCCAACTCTGGCTTTTCAATGAAAGAAATCCACAATAAGCGTTGAAAAATCAAGAAAATTTTACTGTGACAAGTTACACCAGAACAACACACGACTTAAATATTACAACTCTTTCATTTAAAATATAGAAATAAAAAATGTACTTATAAAAATAAATAAATTTTACCTGTGACACGTCAACCCACACCCAAACACTACTTAAATATTCAACATATTGAATTTAAACTAACTAAATACAAATTAACATTGAAAATAAAGAAAATCTAACTGTGACAAGGTAAACCACAACCAAACACTAATTAAATATTCCAACTCTTGCATTTCAACTAAAGTAATTCAAAATGAAATTTGAAAAATCAAGAACATGTAACTGTGACAAGTTAAACAACAACCACACACTACTTAAATATTTCAACACTTTCATTTAAAAGAAAGAAACTCAAAATGAACAGTTAAAAATCAAGAATATCTAAAACTTACCAGGAAAAAAACAATACAACAAAACAGATAAAAAAAAAAACAAAAATTTAAACGAGATAAATACAAAATCAACATTGAAAATAAATAAAAAGTAACTGTGACAAGTTAAAACAAAACCAAACACTACTGAAATATTCTAACACCTTCATCTAACTCATGCATGGAAACAAATTAAAAATGAACATTGAGAAATAACGAAAATGTATCTGTGTCAATGTAAACCACAACCAAACACTTCTGAAATATTCCAACTCTTGCATTTCAAAGAAATAAATTCAAAATCAACTTTGAAAAATAAAGAAAATGTACCTGTGAAAATGTAAACAAAAAACAAACACCACTTAAATCTTCCAAATATTTAATTTAAACTAAAGAAGTTCAAAATGAACTTTTAAAAATAATTAAGTTGTAGCTGTGAGACTTTAAAACACACCAAAACTCTAGTTACATAGATAAAAACTTTAATTACAACGAAAGACATACAAAATGTAAAATTAGATTTAAGGGCCATTTGACTCTTTATATTAACAACACATAAACCAACACGTCTAATGTTCAAACTCTTTCATGTCAACGAAAGAAACTCAAAATGAACTTTGAAAAATCAAGAAGATGTAACTCTGAGATGGTACAGCACAACCAAACACTACTGAAAGATGCCAACTCTTGCATTTCAACGAAAGAAATTCAAAATGAACTTTTAAAAATCAAGAAAATGTAACTGTGACAAGGTAAACCACAACCAGCCACTAGTGAAATATTCCACCTCTTGCATTTCAACGAAATAAATTCAAAATGAAGTTTGAACACTCAATAAAATGTAACTTTGAAAATTCAAACAAGTACCATACACTACTGAAATAGTCCAACTCTTGCATTTCAGCGACAGCAATTCAAACTGAACATTGAAAAATAAAGAAACTCTAACTGTGACAAGGTGAACCAAAGCCAAGCACTACTGAAATATGCTACCTATTGCATTTCAACGAAAGTAATTCAAAATGCACTTTTAAAAATCAATAAAATGTAACTCTGACAAGGTAAATCACAACCATACACTACTAAAATATTCCAACTCTTGCTTTTCAATGAAATAAATTCAAAATTAACTTTGAAAAATCAATAAAATGTAACTGTTAAAATTTAAACATCAAACAAAAACTAATGAAATATTCCAAATCTTGCATTTAATCGAAAGAATTTCAAAATTTAATTTTAAAAATCAGTAGAATGTAACTTTGACAATGTAAAACACGACAAAACACTACTTAAATATTCCAATTCTTGCTTTTCAACGAAAGAAATTCCAAATGAACTTTGAAAAATCAAGAAAATGTAATTGTGAGAAGTTAAACCAAAATCAAACTCTAATTAAATATTCCAAATATTGCATTTCAAAGAAATAAATTCATAATTACCTTTTAAAAATCAATAAAATGTAACTTTGACAAGGTAATCCACAACCAAACACTACTGAAATATTCCAACTCTTTTATTTCAACGAAAGAAATTCAAAATGAACATAGAAAAATCAAGAAAATGTAACTGTGACAAGGTAAACCACAACCAAACACTACTGAAATATTCCAACTCTTGTATTTCAACGAAAGAAATTCAAATGAACTTGATTTTTATTTAAAAATCAAGAAAATGTAAATGTGAAACGTTAAACAAAAACCAAATGCTACTGAAATATTCCAACAATAGATAAACAAATACAGAATAACAAAAATTAATTTTAAAAATAAATAAACAGTAAATTTGAAAATGTTAACAACAACCATAAAATACAGAAAATACAAAACACATTAATTTCAACTACAGAAATAAAAAATGAACTTTTAAAAAAAACGAAAATGTAACTGTGACAAGGTAAACCACAACCAAACACTTCTGAAATAGTCCAACTCTTTCATTTAAACGAAATAAATTCGAGATTAAAATTGGAAAATCACTAAAATGTAACTGTTACAAGGTAAACCATAACCTAACACCACTGAAATAGTCCAAATCTTGCATTTCAACGAAAGAAATTCGAAATTAACTTTGAAAAAAATCATGAAAATGTAACTGTGACAATGTAAACCATAACCAAACACTACTGAAATATTTCAACTCTTGTATTTCAATGAAATAAATTAAAAATTAAATTTTAAAAATAAATAAATTTTAATTTTTAAAATTTAATACACTACAAAAAAATACATAATAATAAAAAATATTTATAAAAAAAGTAATTAATACAAAATGAAATTTTAAAAATAAATATTCTTTATCTTTTACAATTTAAACAACAACAAAACACTACTGAAATATTTCAACTATTGCATTTCAACGAAAGATATTAAAAATGAACTTTGAAAAATCAAGAAAATGTAACTGTGACAAGGAAAACCACAACCAAACACTACTGAAATATTCAATCTCCTGCATGTCAATTAAAGAAAATCAAAATGAAATTTGTAGAATCAAAAGATTGTAGGATTGACAATGTGAACAAATAACAAACACTCATGAAATCTTTAAAATCTTTCAATTCAAGGAAAAAAATTATAGATGAAAATATTCTGTTAAGTACGATTTGCATCGGAGAAGTGACCCCTGAACAAAACACTCGGCACATATTCAAACTCTTTCATTTCATCGAAAGCAATTCAAAATGAACTTTGAAAAATCATGAAAATGTAACTGTGACAAGGTAAACCACAACTAAACATAACTGAAATATTCCAACTCTTGCATTTCAACGAAAGAAATTCAAAATGAACTTTGAAAAATCAAGAAAGTGTAACTGTGAGAAGGTAAACCACAACCAAACACTACTGAAATATTCCAACTCTTGCATTTCAACGAAAGCAATTCAAAATGAACTTTGAAAAATCAAGAAAATGTAACTGTGACAAGGTAAACCACACCCAAACACTACTGAAGTATTCCAACTCGTACATTTAAACGAGTTAACTTCAAAATGCACTCTTAAAAATCAATAAAATTTAACCTTGACATGGTAGAACGCTACGATACGCTACTGATAGAGTCCAACTCGTGAATTGCCACGACTTACAGTCAAAATGTAGTTTGTCAAATCAGGAACAGTTAAATTGACAAGGTAAATTTGTCTTGGATTTGTGTGTCAGTTCGTATGTTTTTATGTCGGCATCTATGCATTTGTATGTGTTTTTTATCTCTCACTCTCTTTGCATATGTGTCTGGGCTGGTGTTTGCATGTTACAGTGCCTGTCTCTGACGGTTTGTATGTCTGAATCTATATATTTGCATGTCTTTTTGTCTCTCTCACTGTCTTTGCCAATGTGTCTGGGCGAGTGTTTGCTTATTCCTATTGCCTGTCTTTCAGGGTTTGTATGTCTGAATCTCTGTGTTTGTGTACATTTTTTTGCCTCTCGCTCTCATTGCCTGCGTGTCTGGACGGGTGTTTGCTTGTTCAATTGCCTGTATTTGTCGGTTTGTATGTCTGAATATATGTATTTGTATGTATTTCTCCCTCTCTGCCTGTTTGTCTGGTTGGGTATTTGCATATCTCAATTCTTGTCTTTCTCGGTTTGTATGTCTGAATCTATGTGTTTATATACATATTTTATCTCTTACTCTCTTTGTATGTGTGTCTGAGCAGTTGTTTGCTTGTCCCGATTCCTGTCTATGTTGGTTTGTATGTCGGAATCTATGTATTTGTTTGTGTTTCTCACTCTCTTTGTCTGGGTTGGTGTGTTAGTCTGTATGTTTTTGTGTCGGAATCTATGTGTTTTTATGTGTTTTTGTCTCTCCCACTCTCTTTGCCTATGTGTCAGGGCTGGGTCTTGCATGTCACTGTCCCTGTTTCTGTCTGTATGTATGTCTGAAACTATATATTTTTATGATTTTTGTCTCTCTTACTCTCTTTGTCTGTTTGTCTGTGCTGTGGTTCTGAATCTATGTGTTTGTAGTTTTTTTGTCTTGACTTTCTTTGTCTGTGTCTCTAGGTGGGTATTTTCTGAATCTAAAATTTGTATGTGTTTCTCCATCTCTTTGCCTGTTTGTCTTGGATAGTGTGTGTGTGTTTGTGTGTGTGTGTTCGTGTTTGTTTGTTTGTGTGTGTGCGTGTGTGTGTGTGTGTTTGTTTGTCCGTGTCTTTGTGTATGTCAGTGTGCGTGTCTCTGTCTTTGTGTGGGTTTCTGTGTGTTTGTGTGTGTGTCTGTGTATGTTCGTGTGTGTGGCTGTGTGTGTGCAAAAAATTATATTAAATGTTACTTACATATCTATT
Organism: Artemia sp. Qi Xiang Cuo; assembly: GCF_049724085.1. Classification (NCBI taxonomy): domain Eukaryota; kingdom Metazoa; phylum Arthropoda; class Branchiopoda; order Anostraca; family Artemiidae; genus Artemia; species Artemia sp. Qi Xiang Cuo. The sequence continues at coordinate 8,555,496 of NC_142798.1, read as the reverse complement.
CTAAAGATGCTTCAGATACGTTAACAAAATAAATTAAAAAAGACTACTTATTACACAAAAATAATCCATTAAAATATGCATGAAGAATTATCTTAAATATTACTTAACTGTATCTATTCTAATGATGCTTCAGATACCAAAATAAAAGGAAATTGTAAACAGCTCTATTTGTAACAAATAAAATTTGAAATAAATGTGGAAATTTTAAATATTACTTACATATATCAATTCTAAAGATGCTTTAGATACCCTAATAAAATATATTAAAAAAAACAACTACTTGGTACAAAAATACATACATTGAAATAGACATGAAGAATTATTTTAAATATTATTTAACTGAATCTATGTGTTTGCATGTGTTTTGTCTCTCCCACTCTCTTTGCCTATGTGTCAGGGCTGGGGTTTACATGTCAATAGTGCCTGTCTCTGTCGGTTTGTATGTTTTATTCTATATATTTGTATATATTTTGCCTCTCTTACTCTCTTTGCCTGTTTGTCTGTGCGGTGGTTATGAATCTATGTGTTTGTAGTTTTTTTGTCTCTCCCTTTCTTTGCCTGTGTCACTAGGCGGGTATTTTCTGAATCTAAGTATTTGTATGTGTTTCTCAATCTCTTTGCCTGTTTGTCTGTTTGATTGTGTGTATGTCTGTGTATGTTCGTCTGTGGGGTTGTGGGGCTGGACACACACACACACACACATACACACACACACACACACACACACACACACACACACACACACACACACACACACACACACACACACACACACACACACACACACACACACACACACACACACACACACACACACACACACACACACACACACACACACACACACACACACACACACACACACACACACACACACACACACACACACACACACACACACACACACACACACACACACACACACACACACACACACACACACACACACACACACACACACACACACACACACACACACACACACACACACACACACACACACACACACACACACACACACACACACACACACACACACACACACACACACACACACACACACACACACACACACACACACACACACACACACACACACACACACACACACACACACACACACACACACACACACACACACACACACACACACACACACACACACACACACACACACACACACACACACACACACACACACACACACACACACACACACACACACACACACACACACACACACACACACACACACACACACACACACACACACACACACACACACACACACACACACACACACACACACACACACACACACACACACACACACACACACACACACACACACACACACACACACACACACACACACACACACACACACACACACACACACACACACACACACACACACACACACACACACACACACACACACACACACACACACACACACACACACACACACACACACACACACACACACACACACACACACACACACACACACACACACACACACACACACACACACACACACACACACACACACACACACACACACACACACACACACACACACACACACACACACACACACACACACACACACACACACACACACACACACACACACACACACACACACACACACACAGACACACACACACACACACACACACACACACACACACACACACACACACACACACACACACACACACACACACACTCACACACTCACGCACAGCCCCACAGACGAACATACACAGACATACACACAATCAAACAGACAAAAACACAGACATACACACAATCAAACAGACAAAACACAAACACACTGTAAAGTAAATGTGTGGGCGAAAAGGATGAGTACTTCAAGTTGTAAAAATGGGTTTAGGATGGACATTATGAAAAGAACTTGTTCTGAAATGCCCTTTGAAAAGTATTGCTTGGTGTTGGAGTATTAAAAAAACTGTAAAGTAAAGTTGTTGGTGAAAAGATGGGCACTTCAACTTGTAAAAAGGTTTTATGAGAGACATTAAGAAAGGAACTTGTTCTAAAATGCCTTTGAAAAGTATTGCTTGGTGTTGGGTATTCAAAAAGCTGTAAAGTAAAGATCACACACACACACACACACACACACACATGGGTACTTCAACTTGTAAAACGGGTTTAGGAAGGACTTTAAGAAAAAAACTTGTTCTGAGATGCCCTTTGAAAAGTATTGCTTGGTGTTGGGCATTCAAAAAGCTGTAAAGTAAAGTTGTGGGTGTAAGGGATGGGAACTTCAACTTGTAAAATGGGTTTAGGAAGGACAATAAGATAATAACTTGTTCTGAAATGCCATTTGAAAAGTATTGCTTGGTGTTGGAGCATTCAAAAAGCTGTAAAGTAAAGTTGTGGGTGTAAAGGATGGGTACTTCAACTTGTAAAATGGGATTATTAAGTAAATTAATACAATAACTTTTTCTTAAATGCCTTTTGAAAAGTATTGATTGGTGTTTGGCATTCAAAAAGCTGTAGTTGTGTGTGAAAAGGATGGGTACTTCAACTTGTAAAATGGGTTTAGGACGATCATTAAGAAAGGAACTTGTTCTGAAATGCCCTTTGAAAAGTATTGCTTGGTGTTGGGGCATTCAAAAAGCTGTAAAGTAAAGTTGTGGGTGAAAAGGATGGTTTCTTCAATTTGTAAAATAGGTTTAGGAGGTACAGTAAAAGAAAGAACTTATTGTGGAATGCATTTGAAAAGTATTGCTTGGTGTTGGGACATTCAAAAAGCTGTAAAGTAAAGTTGTGAGTGAAAAGGATGGGTACTTCAATTTGTAAAATGGGTTTAGGAAGGACATTAAGAAAAGAACTTGTTCTGAAATGCCATTTGAAAAGTATTGCTTGTTGTTGGAGCATTCAAAAAGCTGTAAGGTAAAGTTGTGGGTGAAAAGGATAGGTACTTCAATTTGTAAAATGGGTTTAGGATGGTCACTAAGAAAAGAACTTGTTCTGAAATGCCTTTTGAAAAGTATTGCTTGATCTAGGGGTGTGCAAAAAAGTCGTAAAGTAAAGTTGTGGGTGAGAAGGATGGGTACTTCAACTTGTAAAATGGGTTTAGGATGGACATTAAGAAAATAACTTGTTCTGAAAAGATATAATAAAGCCTTAAAAAGGTATTAAGAAATGGGGAGGGGACTCTTTGGGGGCCGGGGGGGCCTTTGGGAATCCGAGGGTCCCTTGGGGGCTGGGTGGTCCTTTGGGAGCCTGGGGTCCCTTGGGGAACGGGGTTTCCCTCGGGGTTGGGGTTGGGGGATCGGAGCCCTTTAGGGTTGTGATAGGGGGATCGGAGGCCTTTGGGGTTAGGGTAGAGGACCTCAAGACACTGTTCAAATGGAACTTGTGTATTATAACGACCATAGAGTTTCACCCTCAAATCCTCTTCTAAAACCACTCCTAAAATCATCTTTTAAAATGTCTCTAACTGTTTCGCCAAAATAATTCCCTAAAATGTCTAAAACGGTTTCGCCCAAATAACTCCTGAACGTAATTTCAGCGTGTTCCTTATGTTTTTGGCATCCCTGCGCTGTCACATTTCAAATTACTAGGAAACCCATTCCCGTGTTAATCTCTTCATCTCTAAGATCAAAATATTCGCCCGAAAAAAATTTCCCTTTCATGACAAATCAATCATCCTTGACATCACCTGTCAGACATTAATAAACTTCACCCGGAAACAATTCTCTTGGACGAACTCCAAAGACATTAATAAACTTCGCCCGGAGACAATTCTCGGAAACGTGTTCTCCCTGGGGATTCCAAGCCCATATTTGGTGTGGGATTGGGACTGGCATCACAGGTATTCTCCCTAGGGACTCTATGCTCAAATATGGTGTTCTGATCGGAGTCAATAAGGCCTTTCTACTCTTACAACCCTTGCCCTGATGGCTGTGGGAGCTTTGTCATCCTCAAATATCCACTAGCCAGAACACTAAACTACATTGAACAAAATGGCTATCTCAAAATTTTGATTGGATGTATTTGGGGAAATGGTGGGCGTGAGAAGGGGGTAAGTTTCCCTCTAGTAACTTTTGGCTATTAAAAAGAGCTTTAGCCCTTTTAATTTTCAATTACATATGCTCTTTTTGAATTTTTTTACGGCAGTGCATTCTATAAAATCCTTATATGCTCCCATGGAATAGCTTACAACCCTTTTCTTGAGGGATGTGAGGAGGGGGTTTCTCATTCTCAAAGACCTATTTTCAAGAACTTTCAACTACGTTGAACAAGATGGCTATTTAAAAATTTTGATTGGATGTGTTTGGGGAAATGGTGGGCTTGAGAGGAGTTTTAGTTGCCCTCCAATCACCAGAGTTGCACAAGTCCCTCCAGTTTCCAATCAAATGAGCCCTTTTTGAAGTATCTATGACAAATCCTTCGGTACGAAATGCCTTGGTCTAAAAAAAAAAAAAAAAAAAAAAAAAAAAAAAAAAAAAAAAACATTGTGCCCATATCGTTCCTTTTTTCGGCAGCACTATTGCGATGCCTATGAAAATAATTACGGATATGAAAGTATTTTCAATATTTATTACAAATTTTAAATTAGGAGATTATAACCTCTCAATTTTTTCCTGTTGCTGAATCTTCAATTAAATAATAATTTTGGTACTTATGCATTATGTCTTACCCAGGAAATTATATCTTACCCAAAAAATCTTGGGCATATATTTGCATATTAGGAGGGCCTGGGGGCTATCTCTCTGTCAATTGAGCTCGGGATTTCCTTGCGAAATCATGGCTTATCTGCAATTATAAACAAAAAGAAAAACAAACAACAACTTGGAATGGTTTTCTGAGGTCCAAAACAAGATTGATCATAATATTGACCAAAAGAAGATGGTGATTTTTTTTTGCAAACGAATGGAAGTAATTTCTTATTTTGTTGCCTACTCATTTATATTAGCCATTAATCATATGATATGAGGACTCATTAATTATTTATGTTTATTTTATAAGCAAATTCTTATTCATTGTCGGTCTTGACAAACTTATATATGGGTCTCAAAGTAACTTTTATTCCATGATGCATTCATTTCAAGATGTATTCCAAGATGCATTCATTTCAATTAATGACAGTTTGACTGGACATTGAATCTATTTTTATGACAATCGGTTAAACTGGCTAGTTTATGAGGTGCTCCTGAAGAATCTATTTTATAATTCACTCTCAGCATGATTTCCATTAAAAAACAGCCATACCCACAGTGGCAAAGTTACACTTGGGCTTTAATTGCACATCCTTGTATCATGACAATTAAGTATTAATTTAAGGCCTCTTTTATTGCTTATGATTCGTTCTTTTCAGCGGTTCCCTTTTAAATGATTGTGATTTAATGACTTGTTTCATGGTTAGGATCCACTAAGATATCATACCAGCTTGTTCACACTTATAGACAAAATTATTCTTTATAGGCAGAGTAGTGGCACTGCCTAAAAAAGAGCTAAGTGAACATTTTCACCAAGACGCTTTGCATGAAACAGTTGTAGAAATTTCGGAAGGGATAATTAGGTTTAGGTTCTATTTCATCAAATAAACAAAAAATCAAGCGAATATAAGCGTAATTAGAAAACACTAGCCTACGCTAGTAAAAAAAAAAATTTGCTAGCGCGTAGCGATTACATGCATATCTCTTCTTAAATCAATCTAAATTAATAAATCAATTCCACAAACAAATAATAAGAAAAATCCGCTTCACTCGCACATTTCCAGAGCAATAACTTTCATCGAATACAAATCCCAGCATCTCCCCAGCCCATTCATCCTCTCCCCCCCCAGTCTTTCTACCCACTCCTTCCTTATTCCTTTTACCGAATCCTCCCCCCTGCCGATCAACACACTCCTCCCCCAATTCCCATCTCCCAATTAGATTGGAAATTAAAGATTCTAGCACGTTTTTAAGAATTAAATAAAATAAATAAATTTTTTCAGCTGAAAGTAAGGAGCAATACTAAAACTTAAAAAGAACAGTTATTATGACGTATATGAAGGGGATTCTCCCCTCTTCAACACCTCACGTTTTCTGCTAAAGTTTTTTTAGTACTTTTAACAAAGCTTCTTATTGTTCTAACTAAACGATACTTGTGTTTAAAGAGGTGTTCTTAGATAATTGTGACAAAATTCAAACTTTAGAAAGAAGAACAAGGTGTTAAGAAGGGGGAAATCCCCTTAATATATGTAATAATTTCTGTTCGTTTTGATTTTTATTGTTGCTCCTAACTCTTAGTTGAAGAAACTTCTTTCTTATTTAGTTTTTGAAATAAGTAATTTGAAATGTGACAGTGCAGGGATGCCAAAAACATAAGGAACACGCTGAAATTACTTTCAGGAGTTATTTGGGTGAAACCATTTTAGACATTTTAGGGAATTATTTTGGCGGAACAGTTAGAGACATTTTAAAAGATGATTTTAGAAGTGGTTTTAGAAGAGGATTTGAGGGTGAAACTCTGTGGTCGTTATAGTACACAAGTTCCATTTGAACAGTGTCGTTAGGTCCTCTACCCCAACCCCAAAGGGCTCCAATCCCCCTACCCGAACCCTAAAGGGCTCCGATCCCCCGACCCTAACCCCGAAGGAAGCCCACGTTCCCCCAAAGACCCCGGGCTCCCCAAGGACCACCCGGCCCCCAAGGGACCCTCGGACTCCCAAAGGCCCCCCGGACCCCCAAAGAGTCCCCTCCCCATTTTTTAATACCTTTTTAAGGCTTTATTATATCTTTTCAGAACAAGTTATTTTCTTAATGTCTATCCTAAACCCATTTTACAAGTTGAAGTACCCATCCTTTTCACCCAAAACTTTACTTTACGACTTTTTTGCACACCCCTAGATCAAGCAATACTTTTCAAAAGGCATTTCAGAACAAGTTCTTTTCTTAGTGACCATCCTAAACCATTTTACAAATTGAAGTACCCATCCTTTTCACCCACAACTTTACCTTACAGCTTTTTGAATGCTCCAACACCAAGCAATACTTTTCAAAGGGCATTTCAGAACAAGTTCTTTTCATAATGTCCTTCCTAGACCTATTTTACAAATTGAAGTACCCATCCTTTTCACCCACAACTTTACTTTACAGCTTTTTGAGTGCCCCAACACCAAGCAATACTTTTCAAATGCATTTCACAATAAGTTCTTTCTTTTACTGTACCTCCTAAACCTACTTTACAAATTGAAGAAACCATCCTTTTCACTCAAAACTTTACTTTAAAGCTTTTTGAATGCCCCAACACCAAGCAATACTTTTCAAATGGCATTTCAGAACAAGTTCCTTTCTTAATGATCGTTCTAAACCCATTTTACAAGTTGAAGTACCCATCCTTTTCACACACAACTTTACTTTACATCTTTTTGAATGCTCCAACACCAAGCAATACTTTTCAAAAGGCATTTTAGAACAAGTTATTTTCTTAATGTCCTTCCTAAACCCATTTTACAAGTTGAAGTACCCATCCTTTTCACCCACAACTTTACTTTACAGCTTTTTGATTGCTCAAACACCAAGCAATACTTTTCAAATGGCATTTCAGAACAAGATATTTCCTTAATGTCCTTCCTAAACCCGTTTTACAAGTTGAAGTTCCCATCCTTTTCACCCACAGCTTTACTTTACAGCTATTTGAATGCCCAACACCAAGCAATACTTTTCAAAGGGCATCTCAGAACAAGTTTTTTTCTTAATTTCCTTCCTAAACCCATTTTACAAGTTGAAGTACCCATCCTTTACACCCATAACATTACTTTACAGCTTTTTGAATGCCCCGACACCGAGCAATACTTTTTAAAAGGCATTTCACAATAAGTTCCTTTCTTAATATCACTCCTAAGCCCATTTTACAAGTTGAAGTACTCATCCTTTTAACCCATAACTTTACTTTACAGCTTTTGAATGCTCCAACACAAAGCAATACTTTTCAAAGGTATTTCAGAACAAGTTCTTATCTTAATGTCCCTCCTAAACCCATTTTTACAACTTGAAGTACTCATCCTTTTCGCCCACAAATTTACTTTACAGATTTTGAATGCTCCAACACCAAGCAATACTTTTCAAAGGCATTTCAGAACAAGTTCTTTTATTAATGTCCCTCCTAAACCTATTTTACAAATTGAAGAACTCATCTATTTCACACACAACTTTACTTTACAGCTTTTGAATGCTCCAACACCAAGCAATACTTTTCAAAGGGCATTTCAGAACAAATTCTTTTTTTATTGTACCTCCTAAACCTATTTTACAAATTGAAGAATTCATCCTTTTCACCCACAACTTTACTTTACAGCTTTTTGAATGCCCCAACACCAAGCAATACTTTTCAAAGGGCATTTCAGAACAAGTTCCTTTCTTAATGATCGTTCTAAACCCATTTTACAAAATGAAGTACAAATCCTTTTCACACATAACTTTACTCTAGAGCTTTTTGAATGCTCCAGCACCAAGCAATACTTTTCAAAAGGCATTTCAGAACAAGTTATTTTCTTAATGCCCTTCCTAAACTCATTTTGCAAGTTGAAGTACCCATCCTTTTCACCCATAACTTTACATTACATCTTTTTGAATGCCCCAACACCAAGCAATACTTTTCAATGTATTTCACAACGAGTTCTTTTCTTAATGTCCCTCCTAAACCCATTTTAAAAATTGAAGTACCCATCCTTTTCACCCACAACTTTACTTTACAGATTTTTGAATGCTCCAACACCAAGCAATACTTTTCAAAGGGCATTTCAGAACAAGTTCTTTTCTTAATGTCCTTCCTAAACCTATTTTACAAATTGAAGTACCCATCCTTTTCACACACAACTTTACTTTACAGCTTTTTGAGTGCCCCAACACCAAGCAATACTTTTCAAATGCATTTCACAATAAGTTCTTTCTTTTACTGTACCTCCTAAACCTACTTTACAAATTGAAGAAACCATCCTTTTCACTCACAACTTTACTTTACAGCTTTTTGAATGCCCCAACACCAAGCAATACTTTTCAAAGGGCATTTCAGAACAAGTTCCTTTCTTAATGATCGTTCTAAACCCATTTTACAAGTTGAAGTACCCATCCTTTTCACACACAACTTTACTTTACAGCTTTTTGAATGCTCCAACACCAAGCAATACCTTTCAAAGGGCATTTCAGAACAAGTTCTTTTCTTAATGTCCTTCCAAAGCCCACTTTACAAGTTGCAGTACCCATCCTTTTCATCCACAACTTTACTTTACAGCTTTTTGAATGCCCCAACACCAAGCAATACTTTTCAAAAGGCATTTCAGAATAAGATATTTTCTTAATGTCCTTCCTAAACCCGTTTTACAAGTTGAAGTTCCCATCCTTTTCGCCCACAACTTTACTTTACAGCTATTTGAATGCCCAACACCAAGCAATACTTTTCAAAGGGCATCTCAGAACAAGTTTTTTCTTAATTTCCTTCCTAAACCCATTTTACAAGTTGAAGTACCCATCCTTTACACCCATAACATAACTTTACAGCTTTTTGAATGCCCCAACACCGAGCAATACTTTTTAAAAGGCATTTCACAATAAGTTCCTTTCTTAATACCACTCCTAAGCCCATTTTACAAGTTGAAGTACTCATCCTTTTAACCCATAACTTTACTTTACAGCTTTTGAATGCTCCAACACAAAGCAATACTTTTCAAAGGTATTTCAGAACAAGTTCTTATCTTAATGTCCCTCCTAAACCCATTTTTATAACTTGAAATACTCATCCTTTTCGCCCAAAAATTTACTTTACAGCTTTTGAATGTTCCAACACCAAGCAATACTTTTCAAAGGCATTTCAGAACAAGTTATTTTCTTAATGTCCCTCCTAAATCTATTTTACAAATTGAAGAACTCATCTATTTCACACACAACTTTACTTTACAGCTTTTGAATGCTCCAACACCAAGCAATACTTTTCAAAGGGCATTTCAGAACAAATTCTTTTTTTATTGTACCTCCTAAACCTATTTTACAAATTGAAGAATTCATCCTTTTAACCCACAACTTTACTTTACAGCTTTTTGAATGCCCCAACACCAAGCAATACTTTTCAAAGGGCATTTCAGAACAAGTTCCTTTCTTAATGATCGTTCTAAACCCATTTTACAAAATGAAGTACAAATCCTTTTCACACATAACTTTACTTTAGAGCTTTTTGAATGCTCCAGCACCATGCAATACTTTTCAAAAGGCATTTCAGAACAAGTTATTTTCTTAATGCCCTTCCTAAACTCATTTTGAAAGTTGAAGTACCCATCCTTTTCACCCATAACTTTACATTACATCTTTTTGAATGCCCCAACACCAAGCTATACTTTTCAATGTATTTCACAACGAGTTCTTTTCTTAATGTCCCTCCTAAACCCATTTTACAAATTGAAGTACCCATCCTTTTTACACACAACTTTACTTTACAGCTTTTTTGAATGCTCCAACACCAAGCAATTTTTTTCAAAAGGCATTTCAGAACAATTTCTTTTCTTAATGTCTTTCCTAAACCCATTTTACAAGTTGAAGTACCCATCCTTTTCACGCACAACTTTACTATGCTACCTTTTTGAATGCCCAACACCAAGCAATACTTTTCAAAAGGCATTTCAGAACAAGTTCTTTTCTTAATGTCCTTCCTAAACCCATCAAGTTCCCATCATTTTCACCCATAAATTTACTTTACAGCTTTTTGAATGCCCAACATCAAGCAATACTTTTCAAAGGCATTTCAGAACAAGTTCCTTTCTTAATTTCTCTCATAAAACCTTTTTACAAGTTGAAGTGCAGATCTTTTCACCCACAACTTTACTTTACAGCTTTTTGAATGCTCCAACACCAAGCAATACTTTTCAAAGGGCATTTCTCCTTGCAGTATTGCTTTAGTATTGCTGTATGATATGTATGTAATCGCTACGCGTTAGCAATAAAAGAGGCCTTAAATTAATACTTAATTGTTATGATATAAGGATGTACAATTTAAGCCCAAGTGTAACTTCGCCACTGTGGGTTTGGCCGTTTTTAATAGGAATCACGCTAAGAGTGAATTATAAAATAGATTCTTCAGGAGCACCTCATAAACTAGCCAGTTTAACCGATTGTCATAAAAGTAGATTCAATGTCCAGTCCAACTGTCATCAATTGAAATGAATGCATCTTGGAATGCATCTTGAAATGAATGCATCATGGAAAAAAAGTTACTTCGAGACCAATATACAATTTTGTCAAGACCGAAAATGAATAAGAATTTGCTCATAATATAAACATAAATAATTAATGAGTCCTCATATCATATGATTATTGGCTAATATAAATGAGTAGGCCACAAAATATCAAATGACTTCCATTCGTTTGCAAAAAAAAAAAAATCACCGTCTTATTTTGGTCAATATTATGATCAATCTTGTTTTGGAGCTAAGAAAACCATTCCAAGTTGTTGTTTGTTATTCTTTTTGTTTATAATTGTAGATAAGCCATGAATTCACAAGGAAATCCTGAGCTCAATTGACAGAGAGATACCCCCTAGGCCCTCCTAATATACAAACATATACCCAAGATTTTTTTTTCTAAACTATTATATTTTCATCCTATTTTATTTTATCAGTATTAACTAAAGTCAACTAATTTCCTGGGTAAGATATAATGCATAAGTACCGAAATTATTATTTAATCGAAGATTCAGCAACAGGAAAAAATTCAGAGGTTATAATCTCTTAATTTAAAATTTGTTGTAAATATTGAAAATATTTTCATATCCGTAATTATTTTCATAGGCATCGCAAAAGTGCTGCCTAAATAAGGAACGATGTGGGCATATTGTATTTTTTTTTTTTTTTTTTTTTTTAGACCAAGGCGCTTCGTACCGAAGGATTTGTCGCAGATACTTCAAAAAGGGCTCATTTGATTGGAAACTGGAAGGTGTTGTGCCCTTCTGGTGATTGGAGGGCAACTAAAACTCCTCTCACGCCCACCATTTCCTCAAACACATCCAATCAAAATTTTAAATAGCCATCTTGTTCAACGTAGTTGAAAGTTCTTGAAAATAGGTCTTTGAGAATGAAAAAACCCCGCCCCAGAGCCCTCAAGAAAAGGGTTGTAAGCTATGCCATGGGGCATATAAGGATCTTATAGAAAAGCACTGCCGTAGAAACTTCAAAAAGGGCTTATGCAATTGGAAATTAAAAGGGCTAAAGCTCTTTATAATAGCCAAAAGTTATTAGAGGGAAACTTACCCCCTTCTCACACCCCCCATTTCCCCAAATACATCCAATCAAAATTTTGAGATAGCCATTTTGTTCAATGTAGTTTAGTGTTCTGGCTAGTGGATATTTGAGGATGACAAAGCCCCCACAGCCATCAGGGCAAGGGTTGTAAATTGTGCCCTGGAGGCAAATAAGGTTTTAAAGAAAATGTTTTCATGGAAACTTCAAAAAGGGCTCATTCGACAGGAAAACTGGAAAAGCTATTGCCTTTTTTAATGCTCAAAAGTAATAGGAGCTCAACCCCCCCCCCCTCTTTCTCGCCCACTATTTCCCCAAACACATCCAATCAAAATTTTGAGATAGTCATTTTGTTCAACGTAGCTGAAAGGTCTGGAAATTGTTTTCTTTGTCAGTAATAAACCCCCAAAGTCCCCAGGGTAAAGGATGTAAATAATGGCCTGGGGGCACAAAAGGTTTTCATTGAAATCATTGTCGTAGAAACTATACAAAGGGCTCATTCACATGGAAATTGAGAGGGCTAGTGCCCTTATAAATAGTCAAACCGATTGGAGGGCGAATGCCCTCCCTCACGCCCATCATTTCCTAATACACTTCAGATCAACATTTTGATATTTTTTGAACGAAGTTGAAAGGTCCGGAAATTATGTCTTTGGGTGTTACCCCCTCCCCCCACAGGACTTAGGGTTAAGGTTGCAAGTTATGTCCTGGGGGCATATTAGGTTTTTTATAGAAAGCATTGTCGTAAAAACTTCATAAAGGGTTCATTCCATTGTAATTGAAAAGGATATTGCCATTTATAATAATCGAAAGTAATCAGAGGGAGAATAATCCCCTACCCCGACCATCATATCCCCAAACACTTCCGATACACATTTTGATATAGCCATATTGTTTAACGTAGTTGAAAGATCTGGAAAGTAGGTCCCTGAGGATGACAGCCCCCCCCCCCCAGCCCTCTGGGTAAGGGTTGTAAGTTATGCCCTGGAGGCATATAAGGTTTTTTTTAGAAAGCGTTATCGTAGAAACTTCAAAATCCACTCATTTGATTGGAAATTGAAAGGGCTAATGCCCCTTTTAATATTCAAAAGTGATTGGAGGGCAACTAACCCCTCTCTCACACCCACTATTTCCCGAAACACATCCAAACAAAATTTTGAGATGGTCATTGTTTCAACGTGATTGGAAGGTCCAGAAGTTATGTCTTCGAAGATGAACCCCCCCCCCCCCCAAATCTCCCAGGACAAAGGTTGTAAGTTATGGCCGGGGAGTCTACAAGAACTTGCTCATAATATAGACATATATAATTAATGAGTCGTTATATCGTATGATTAATGGCTAATATAAATGAGTAGGCAACAAAATATCAGACGATTTCCATTCGTTTGCAAAAAAAAAAAAAAAAATCACCATCTTATTTTGGTCAGTATTATGATTAATCTTGTTTTGGACCTGAGATAACCATTCTAAGTTGTTGTTTTGTTTTTCTTTTTGTTTATAATTGCAGATAAGCCATGATTTCGCAAGGATATCCTAAGCTCAATTGGCAGAGAGATAAAACAAAAATAATTTTACAAAGTTTAGTTTAAACACTCTTTTCCAGTACTATTAATTTTAACAGCGACAAAAATCTTTTAAATAAAAAATATAATGTAACTGAGCACAGAGTGAGCGGAAATTTCAAAGAAAACTCCTACTGATCAGATCTATTTAGAATTCCCTCCAAAAAATATCCTGTAAATTATTTTGCCTTGAAAATTTCCCTTGGCATACTATCATTTAAAAAAAACATGTATTTATTGAATTCCTGATTATTTTTCCACTTGTGCCAGATATGCCTTTAAAAAGAAACCAGGGATTAAAGAATTTTATTTTGTAGGTAATCGCCACAGAGGAGTTCTTTGTGGAGGGAGAAATTTTCATAGAAGGGGAGGGTTGAATAACCTAGAATTGCTTGAAAAAATTGAAAAGCATTTCTTTTGTTGGATAGCATTAAGATTAGACTGGTATCCTGTCGAGCTTGAACCTTATATGACCTTGCTAAAAAGTGCGCAAATGTTGAACACATGTATTTCTAAAACTAATTCAAACAGCTATGCAAAAAAAATAAGAATCACATGTTGTATACTTAACTAATTAGAAGGACAGAAATATGAGAAAGACAGAATTAGACATCTAAAAAATATCAACGACAATAGTGCTAAAAAAAAATTGAAAAACTAAGATTATGTTTACACAAATGAAGGACCAAGTACGCCAAAAATAGAACCGAACTAGTTCAACTGAATTTAAATAAGAATCTCCGAAAGAAGTGCAATTCGCTCATACACTACCATTAAAACCTTTAGTCAGCATTATTAAGGACAAAAAACAAAAAAGACATATTATTTCGTCAGAAAAAAAATCTCTTGAAAAATTTTCATTTGAAAATTTGACCATGGTTGATTATTCTCAGGTTGTTAGGTTGGAAAGAAAGTTATTTAGTCATGATTTTTACTTTTCTAAGGAACGACTCTACAAGAAATGGGAAAACATGAGGTACAAATTCTTGACGAATTATAGTTCCTATACTGAGGTTTACTCTTGGACGCACTATTCTTTATCTCTCGTCTACTTGTCTAGAGCTCAAGAGCCTACAGAAATTCAAATTCTTAAAAAAGGTCCAAAATTCGCTTTTCCAATAAAACAAGTTTCTGTGCCAGATTTAGTGTTTTTTCTATTATCCTTTTTGCAAAAATGCTATACATCTGTTTGTAACCCAAATATAGTTAGGTCTTGTCTTATAGACACACTTTTGCAGCAGCCAAAAAATGTTACGTCTCCTACTAATTTGACGCGAGAAATTTTGCACGGCATAAGAATATTATTTAATCTCAGCAAAGACCCATCTATTATTATAACAAAAGCAGGCAAAGCCAATTTACTTGTTGTCATGGATTACGACAAAAATATTTATTCACCCCTAAAAGACAAAAATACATATTCCACCAAGACTCACGATGATAGTTATTATTTTGTGGAAATAATTATAACCGAATTAAAGAATCTAAAACAAAAACGGTAAAATCACCCCACAATTATAGTATAAATCTTTCCCCTTGATAGATTTTGTCCCAAATTTTACGATTTACCGAAATTACACAAGCGAGGTATTCCCTTAAGGCCTATCTAAGCATGAACAAAACCCCTGCTTTAAATATTGGAAAGTGATTATGTAAGGCCTTCAAACCTTTGCTCTATTTCCGAAAATAGTACAAAAGTAATTCGTTAGATTTGATGGAATAACTTGAAAATGAAATTTCAGAACATACAATACTAAGTAGTTTTGACAAAATTTCTAAGTATACTTATATTGATGTTGCAATACCTGAGCAATTATTAAACAATAACATAGAAGAAAATTATGGTACTAATGCGCTATATCTTACCAACCGGGAAAAACTACAGGAAACAAGTCAAATGGGTATTTGCAATTGATAAATGGATCGCATATGTTGATTTCTTATTTGGTTTACAATATTTAAACTGCAATTTTTTGGGGTTTAGGGGGGAAAAGATACCTAGGTTTGGTTAGGTTACGTATTTAATATATGGTATGCTTTACCCCCCAGGCCCCTCCTAATATGCAAATATATAGCCAAGATTTTTTTTAAACTGTTATATTTTCATCCTATTTTATTTTATCAGCATTAACTAAACTCAACTAATTTTGTGGTAAGATATAATGAATCAGTACCAAAATTATTATTTAATCGAAGATTCAATAACAGGAAAAAATTGAGAGGTTTTAACGTCCCAATTTAAAATTTTTAATAAATATTGAATGCATTTTCATTTCCGTAATAATTTTAATAGGCATCTCAATAGTGTTGCCTAAAAAAGGAACGATGTGGGAATATTGTATTTTTTTTTTTTTTTTTTTTTTTGGTTTTTGATCAAGGCACGTATTGAAGGAGTTGTCGTAGAAACTTCAAAAAGGGCTCACTTGATTGGAAACTGGAAAGACTTGTGCCCTTCCGGTGATTGGAGGGCAATGAAAAGTTTTCTCGCGCCTACCATTTTCCCAATCACATCCAATCGAAATTTTGAGATAGCCATCTTGTTCAACGTAGTTGAAAGTTCTGGAAAGTAGGTCTTTGAGAATGAAAAAAACCCGCCCCACAGCCGTCAAGAAAAGGGTTGTAAGCTATGACATGGGGGCATATAAGGATTTTATAGAAAACATTGCCTTAGAAACTTCAAAAAGGGCTTATTTAACTGGAAATTAAAAGGGCTAGTGCCCTTTTTAATAGCCAAAAGTTACTAGAGGGAAACTTACCCCCTTCTCACGCCCACCATTTCCCCAAATACATCCAATCAAAATTTTTGAGATAGCCATTTTGTTCAATGCATTTTAATGTTCTGGCTAGTGGGTATTTAAGGACGACGAACCCCCCACAGCTATCAGGGCAAGGGTTGTAAGTTATGCCCTGGGGGCATATAAGGTTCTTATAGAAAACGTTGTCATAGAAACTTCAAAAAGGGTTCATTTGATTGGAAATTGAGAGGGATATTGCCCTTTATGATAATTGAAAGTAATCAGAAAGATAATCACCCCCCCCCCCCACGACCATCCTTTCCCCAAACTCTTTCGATACACATTTTGATATAGCCATTTTGTTTGACGACGATAAAAGATATGGAAAGTAGGTCCCTTAGGATGACAGCCCCCCCCCCCCCCCACAGCCCTCAGGGTAAGGGTTGTAAGCTATTCCCCGGATGCATATAAGGATTTTTTAGAAAGTGTTGTCGTAGAAAGTTCAAAAGGCACTGATTTTATTGGAAATTGAAAGGGCTAATGCCCTGTTTAATATTCGAAAGTGATTGAAGGGCATCTAATCCCTCCCTCACGCCCACCGTTCCCCGAAACACATCCAAACAAAATTTTGAGATAGCCATTTTTTTCAATGTGATTGGAAGGTCCAAAAATTATGTCTTCGAGGATGATTGGAGCGATTGGAGGAAAAATTCTCCACCCCCCAAGTCCATCATTTCCTCTAAAAACTTCCGATCAACATTTTGATATAGCAATTTTGTCGAACGTAGTTGAATGGTCCAGAAATTACGTTTTTGAGTATGACCCCCCTCCTCCCCCCACAGCTCTCAGGGCTAAGGTCGTAAGTTATAACCTGGGGGCACATTAGATTTTTATAGAAAGTGTTGTCGTAGAAACTTCAAAAAGGGCTCATTGAATTGGAAATTGAGAGCGCTATTGCTATTATTATAGCAAAAATGTTTAACGTAGTTGAAGGGTCCAGAAAATATATTTTTGAGTATGACAAACCCTCAACCCCCCCCACAGCTTTCAGGGCTAAGGTCGTAAGTTTTGCCCTGGGGGAATATTAGGCTATTATAGAAACTATTGTCGTAAAAACTTCAAAAAGGGCTCATCGAAAATGGAGAGGGCTATTGCCCTTTTTAATAGTCAAAAGTTATCGGAGGGACGATCCCCTCCCCCACGCCCATCGTTTTCTCAAAAACTTCTGATTAACATTTTGGTCGTGTCATTTTGTTCAACGTAGTTGAAAGGTCTGGAAAGTATGTCTTTTAGGATGACACTCCCCCCCCCCCTAGCACTCAGGACAACGGTTGTAAGTTATTTCCATCGAGCATATAAGGTTTTTATATATAGATTTGTCGTAGAAGCTTCAAAAAGGGCTCATTGACTGGAAATTGGGAGGACTAGTGCATTTTTCATTAGTCGAAAGGGATCAGAGGGCAAATCATCCCCCCTCCTCCCCCGCTCATCGTTTCCTTAAACACTTCCAATCAAAATTTTTAGATAGCCGTTTTATTCAAATTATTTAAAAGGCTTGAAAATTATGTCTTTGAGCATAACAAATCCCCCCAGTTCTCAGAGCAAGGGTTGTAATTTATGCCCTGGTTGCATATAGGTTTTTTTATAGAAAGCGTGGTCATATACATTTTGGAGGTTGTTCATAGGATTTAAAATCAGACGCTCTAGAGTTAAAGTGGTCTGAGGGCAGCTACCCCCCCCACCCCACTACACACCCAAGTCGTATTGTCCTGATATGCATCTAATAGAAATTTTGATACAACCATTCTATTCAAAATAGTCTAAATGTCATATAACAAGGCCTTTGGGGCTGAAACAAACCCAGTGATTAGGGGCAAGGGTTGAAAGTTATGCCCAGGGGGTGATGAAGATTTTTATGGGAGGGTTGGTTGTTTAACATTAGAAGAGGCTCATTTGGTTGAAAATTGAAAGTTCTAGTTCCTTTTTAAGCGTCAAAAGTGATAGAGGAAATTTAGCCCCCCTCCCTTACAACCCCACCATTCACCAAACGGATTTGATTGAAATTATTATATAGCGGTTTTTTTTCAAAATAGTCCAAAGAATATATAATAATGTCTCTAGCGATGACAAAACCCCCCAGCGCCCGTGGGATTTATTTTATGAGGTCAAACAAGGTTTTTACAGAAACGGGGTTTTTTTGATTTGAAATCGAAGTTATAGGGCCCTTTTTAAGAGTAAAAGTGATGTAAGAGCTTACAGTCCCCCTCCCCCTCTCCACGATAATCATGTGCCTTAGCACCTCTAATCAAAATTTGAAGATAATAATTTCATTCATCGTAGTTGAAGGTTTTGAAAATCATATCAGCGAGGAAGACGCCCCACCACCCCCACCCCTTACAAATCTCAGGGCAAGGGTTGTAAGTTATGCTCTTGGGGCATATAAGGTTCTTATAAAAAAGGGTGGTCATATGTTTTGAGGAGGACTAAATCTTTTTATTCAAAATAGTCCAAATATCATACAAGAAGGCTTTTGAGATTGATAGAGACCAAAAGAGCCTGAGGGCAAGGGTTATAAGCTATGCCTTTGGGTTCTTATAGAAGGGAGGGTTGTATAAGCTTTAGAGGTGGTTCATTTGGTTGAAACTGAAAATTATCGTTCCTGTTTAAGAATCAATAGTAGTGGAGGTGAAGTTCCAGCCCCCCCCCCCCCACAACAAACCCTCCTTTTCACCAAATGCATCTGATTGAAATCGTGCGACGGCAATTTTGTTTAAAAGGTCCAAAGAACATGTAACAATGCTTCCAGGGTTGCTAAACTCCCCTCCCCTCCCAGATCCTTAGGACAGGTGCTTTAAGCTATGCCCCGGTGACACATAAGGTTTTTATGGTAAGGGTGGTCGTATTAAATTCAGATGGGTCTCATTTGATTTTAAATTGGAAGTTAAAGTGCCCTTTTCAAGAGTCAAATTGATTTGAGAGAACCTCCCACCCCCCGCATGCCCATTATTCCCCAAAACAAATATCCAAACAAATTGAGACATCAATTTTTTTTTAGATAAGTTGAAAGGTTCAGTAATTATTCGTAGTAATAGTTCTAGCAGCAGTAGTAGCATTAGTAGCAGTGTGCAAATAGCACCTCTTTTTCAATATCCCTTCATTACACGATGGAATTTTAACTTAATCCTATGATTAAGTTAACTTAATGTACTAACTTAATAAATTAAATTAACGTAATAAATTTTAACTTAATGGACCCATCAACTGGTTCTGAAGCATTGCTGGTACGTCCGCTTGACAAACCTATATGGGCACAGTGTGTTTTGATTTATTTCAATACAGTTACAATATTGCCCAAAATATTCGTCTTAATACTCTTAGGTTTATTAGTTGTAGTAGTGGGACCATTAAATATAGTAGTAGCAATAGGAGTACAGTTAATAGTGGTAGTCTTAGCTTTAGTAGCAGTAGTAGCAGTAATAGTAATAGTAGCTAGTTGTAGGAAGTAGAATGGCCCCTATTGATCGTGACAGGACCACGTGGTTTATGGTCCTAATATGGGCATAGAGTCCCTAGGGGAGATGGATTTCTGAGAAATTGATTGCGTAATCAAAGTGTGTCAATGACCTAAATTTCCAAGGTCGATGTTGTCTTTTTTGTAAGTGCACGCTCTCAGCGAATGTCAAGGTCAATTTATTTGTTGTTGTTGTTGTAAGTGCACGCTCTCAGCGAATGTTATGAGTTTCCAGAAATAGAAAACAGCATTTGTTGTTGTTTTGGACATGTACATGCTCGAGGCGAATGTTATGGTGTCCAGAAATAGGAAACAGCATATGTTGTTGTTGTTGTATGCTCTCAGCGAATGTTATGAGTTTCCTGAAATATGAAACAGTTAGATCACGTGTTTCCTTCTCAGCCAATCAGCGGGCTTGCTTACATAACAATTCGCCCTTGAGATTTCGTATATAACGGGCATGCAACGTGATTAAATTATCAGAAAGTATTTTGACACATTGCAAACAACTAGAATGGATAATAATGATGAATTAGAAGCCTTGGCAACTTCAATTTACCATGTAAGTACATTTTCATTTTTTATTTTCAAATAAAATTATTTTCCTTGGTCACCCTCCAGTATATTCACGTAAACCCCCCCCATACAATACAAACATCACTATACAATCTTTATACTCGATAGAAAACATAAAATATATTCTTTTTACCCTCAAAACCTAACCCCCTCCCCCATTGTTTTACAACCAAAATTCTCGCAAATAGATATAATTTTCTTTTCGTTAAATTAATGTGATTTAAAGTGTCTACTGACTTCTGTCAATTTTTAAAGAAAATGCCGCTCTGTTTTGACACAATGTTCTATCCGAGGTTAAAATTAGCTATTACCCTTTTCCGGTTTTGTTTAAGAACGTCAAAGGAACTGTTCTTCCGTCAAAATTAAAACACTATGATGCATTTGCAATAATTAAGCGCAGACGCGACGCTCTATTTTGGAGAAGTGAAACGGATTATTTTCAAATTATGGTCTAACAATATATTTAGGACATTATGTAAAAGGGGAGAGAGGGGGCAATGCCTCGCTTCTAACAGCCTCGTTGTAAGTAAATTATGTAAAAGGGAAGAGGGAGAGGGTAATGCCTCAATTCTATCGCCATCATTGTAAAATGAAAACAAACTGTGCAATGCTGATATGCAAGGCTAGAAAGAAAAGTCTTTGGGAGTTGCATGAAGCTTATATTATGTGTAAATTGAATAGCATTTTAACCTATGTTTGCAAAATTTAGGCCCATAGGCCACTGGTTTAACGATCTTTTTTTTATCTAATTTAAAGCCTATAGACTGGAACATTTAATATTTTTACAAGTTGTCTAATAAAAACGTTTGATTTCTAAGCCTAATATATTTCTCGTGAAATTTTTACTTTTTGCTTTGCTGAAAAAGGGTGGAGGAGGGGGCTTCTTTGAGATAAATGCTTTTCTAGACAAATTATGTCTGATAATAAATTCTGTAGAAGGGGGTACTAATTTCCTTCTTTAAAATAAAGGAGGAAATTATTTTGATTTTAATTTTTTCTCTTCTTTAAGGCAAATTATGAAGAATGTATTTCGGCCCCTCCAGCTGTAAAGAGAGCTAGGGGTAACGCATATAGTGAAGAATGCACGCCTCCTCCAGCTGAAAAGAGAGCAAGAGAGGGTGAGGCAGCCCCATCAGTGCCAGCCCCAACGCAGTCTGGTCAAAAACCGAAAAGACAATGGGCCACAAGGGTGGAGAACCCCGCTATTCAAGCCAGCGACATCGATACCGGATCTATGCAAGCCCCTCTTAATCCAGCCTCAATGCCGCCTCGTCAAGTTGCAGCCTCGGCTGCACGAGGCCAGTGTATCACTAGCCCGACTGCGAAAGATAGTGATAGACATGATATGATCCATTTGAACCCCAGTCATACAGCAGGGCTTTCAGGACAAGATACAATGCCTGAACCTTCAAGACAAGCCGTAGGCCAAACATTGGCTCCTTCTCACGCAATACCTGAGCTATCAGCTCCCCATCAAGTGCCAGTGCACTCTCCTCAGCTGTTTCCGTCAAGTCCTGAGCCTTCCATGCAAGATAGAAGGGTTGGCTCCTTCAGGCAAGTCATAGACCAACCAATGGCTCCCTATCATGTAATGGTCAAGCCTCCAGCTTCCAGTCAAGTGGTTGATCAATTTGAAGAGGTGAGTATTTTTATTTAATCAAATAAGCTATTTTTTAGCTGTTAGAGAGCCTTTTACTCTTTACTTTTGTCTTTTCACTTTTTTCTATTATTCAGGACCAAGAAATATCTAAACAAACCGATTTTTCAACCTAATACAAGCTTGTCGAAGACATTAAAATGTTATTTTCACTATAATCCCCCCCAACCCTTCTTTTCTCCGGCCTCCCTCAGAGATATCTAAATGTATTTTTTTTGCTTGTCAAACCGCTCTTTTTTTCTAATCTTTGCTATTTTCTATGCATTCCCCCTATCTCTTCACTATCTCATAAGCGAATATTTTTAGGTACCTTTGAAACTCTGTGAATGTTATTTTTCACAATTGAATATCACATAGTTTTAAGAGAGAATTATTCCATTTTATCCATCTGTCACATATCGGCGTTCTAATTTGCTCAAGGATATTTTTAAATAGCTTTCAATCTTTCCAAGATTCTAGCGAGGGGAAACCAAGTTAACGGTTCCCGGCATTTAATTGTTGCATTTTCCTGCCTGTTGAAGTTCAGTCTTGGACTGCAGAACACTCGCGCGTGACAGGTTACAATAATTGTGGGCTAGCGATGAGTTCACCGAACCAGTATGGAATTAGAGAGAAATAGCGAATATTTCAACTTTTGACGGGCATTATGTAAAGGGGGCTGGGAGCCACGTGGTGGGGCCCGAGAAGCACTGTGGGAAGCGCACCACGGGGAAGCATAGCAGGATGTGCCGCAGGCCCGAGGAGCGCTGTGGGGCCGAAAAGCGCCGCAAAAAAAAGCATGGCTGATTTGAAAACTTTGAAAATAAACTATTTTTTGAATAAAATCAAATTGCCGCCTTCTATGTAAAGCGGTGTTTTAGATTTTAAATATCTTATTTTAAGTTTGATATTTTGGAACTTTCAGTTGAATTAACCAAATGCTACTATGCGCATACTGCTACTACTACTACTACAAAGCGTTGACTTTAAATAATAATCCAAATTTTAAAAACAGTAGGGATGATTTGAACACTTTGAAAATAAGCTATTTTTTCATTTATAGGTTGCATTGGTCCCTTATTCAATGTCACCATCGTCCTCATCAGCTGGTGAAGGAGAGGACACATCGGTGGACTTACATAGAAATTCACCAAGGAGCGACTCTGTACTGGAAATACCGTTAAATATTGATGAGTTTATAAACGATTTTCTTTTTAATGTAGATTATAGCGCAGTTGGGTAGGGGGACTTGAGCCAAAACACCTTACTAATTTTAGAGGATTTTTGCAAACGAATTAACGGGGAACCCTCCTCCTCCTCCAGCCTCCGATACCCTAACGAGTCCACTTCAAACAACTGAAGTGGAGCATACCCCAAATATTGTTGAACAACTTGGGGGAGGGGGAGGGGATGATAGACAAGAGGGGGAGGGGAGTACAACTTTTTATGATTTTCAATTATCCAACACAATTTTAAATGCAATAGTTGTTTACACTGCGACGTTTGGTGATCCTTTTAATTCACTAATGGGGGGAAAATTTGTTTTTGATCCTGTAGAAATTATGCATGCCTAGGTAGATGAAATTCGTGCACTGCTGGAGAACCAAATTCAATTGTGGGGGAGGGATTCAATTAAGGTTTCTATTGTTTTAAAAGTGTTTTATTTAAATGAGGGGAAAAGTGAAGTTTATTATTATTATGTACATTCCGAGATGCGTTTGATTTATTCGAATTTAGAAAATTTTGAGAGTGTTTTCATGGATTGGGTATATCAAGCTACTACGAATATCGGGAAATATAACGAAAATAGGAGTGGGTCTCTACTTATTTTTGTTGAAAATTTAAGTATAAATATTTGTAAATTTAATAAAGATTTTATTTTAAGAGGGGGTGGGGAAAGGGAGATGGTTTTAAATTATAATCCAGATCTAGAAGGTTGTCAAGGTGTCCAACAGATATGTTTTGAAACAGGTCAAAAATGTTTCAGGTATGCTTTCCTCATATCAGCATTCGAGCCTCTAGCACGTGACGCTACCAAGATGAATTTAGATCATTGGGCTGTACATGGGAAGGAAGGGTCCAATTTCCCCGTTGTAGATTTCTCTTGCTTAGAAGGAAAATTTCCAGTAACGCTACGATCTATTGATGTTTTTGAAAGGGCTAATGCCCATTTAAATATCGGCGTTACTGTGGTACAGTATGAAACTGAATTTGAAGATTGGTTTCGTTCTAAAAAGAAGGGGGTGGTCTTCCCTGTAAGGGGCCCGTCAATTGATTTGGTCAGACACTGGGTTTGGTTGTTATACACACCACCTAGCGAACCGAATGCAATTGGCCATTTTAACCCAATCACAGACATCAGTAGAGTTCTGGGGGAGGGTAAGAAACAGAGTTCCTATTTCTACTGTTCAAAATGTTTATCTAGATTTTGAACTGAATTAAAGTTGCAAAATTATACGAGGCACTGAAACCAGCATGGCTACCAGATCGTTGAAACAGTTTCTGAGGATGGGGCCATTTTACGCTTTAAATATTTTCAAAATACCCTCCTCCAGTGCAACAAAATATCTTTATACTGTGAAGCTAAGCTGGTGGAGGTGATTGATCCCCAATTTTCAAACCGAGTCAAAAAACATCAAGCTATTGCAGTGTCCTATGCTCTTGCGCAAAGAGACAGTTCTAACACCATGCGGTTGTTAGAAATAGTAGAAAATTTGGATGAGAACGAGTGTATGGTCAAGGCACTGACTAAACTAATTGGCACGGCTAATGGTGCTATTTCTCGTTTGAGAAATACCCATTACCCAATGGTTTTGTCTGCAGAGGAGCATCTCGCAATTAAAAATCAGAAAATATGTGGGGTTTGTAAGGGGGAGTTTGTAGAGGCGGCGGATTAGGGGACTAAAGGGAAAAGAGGGGGGAGGGGGGAGGGGGAAAGTCAGAGATCATAATCACTTGGGGCAGGACAGATCCCCGGGGGGTAGTAATTTTAGAGGGGTTGCGCGCATCAATCGTGTAACTTAAATGTTAGCCAGCAGTTTTTTATTCCTGTTTTTATTCACAACTCTAATTATGACTTAAAATTTATTTTACCGGCAATGGCACGTATGCACAGGGAGGGAGGAGGAGTAGATAGTCCATGGGTAAATAGTTCAATTACCTATAACATTATTCCCAAATCGGCCGAGAAGTTGTTGCTTCTCGAACTGAAATGGCAGGCAGTGGATAATGGGCATACGTGTTGGAATAAAATCAGGTTTTTATATTCCTTTAGTTTCTCTCCCAAGGCATTGAGTCAATTGATTCAAGTGCAGAAAAGCGACAATTTCGATAGCTTTCCCTTGCTTAAACAGCACTTTCCAGAGAGTGAAATGTATGACTTGTTGACCTGCAAAGGTGTATACGCAGTCGACTATTACTTCTCTTGTACTTGCGTAGGTGAAGTGAAACTACCTCCAATGGAAGCTTTTGACAATTCATTTACTAATAGAGACTGTACGGCCGAGGAATACCAATTTAACAAGAATTTTGGGGCCAAAGGGAACTGTAAAAATGGGTGAGATTATTGTAGACCGTACTTGGCCAGTGACGTTCTAACTCGATATTGTCTGTAAGAACACAGACCAAATCTATTCAGAGTTCGGGTTAGATATAGGCTATTATTTTTCCACACCCCATTTAGTGATGGATTTGATTTTAAAAATTAGTAGGGAGGAAATAGGCCTAATCACCGATTTAGATCAGCACCTTTTTATAGAGCGTTCAATGAGGGGAGGGTATGTTTTTCATGGGGACCGCGTCTTATCAACCGATCCGAGCGGATAAAACAGCAGCGGTTCAAAGTCAAATGCAGTGTTCTGAAACTTAAACTCGTTGTACACCTCGACAATGGTTCACTCTTTTTACCGTGTAGGGACTAAAAATGGCTTGAAAATCCATTCGAGTTCCCCGAAATTATCAACATCATGGACAATGGGCTACAAAGAGGGTTCTTTCAAATTGACAGGCACATTCCGCTTGCGCTTCACAACTCAGTCAAAGATTTTGTTTTTCCTTGTATCAATCAACCCGTGAGCAGGGACTTGCTGAGCCCCTACAATCGATCATTGGTTGAGGATATGGGGACGCACTGGACTCCCTCTAAACAGAAACTGATTGCTGATTTGGACCCTAAGGAGAATATCGTTGTTCACCATGTGCATTTGCACTGGATGGTGAACAATTGTTTCAAAATCGCCAGAATACATAGGGTCCTGCAGTTCAATCAGCGACCTTATTTAAAAATGTTTATCGATACTTTTGTGGATAAACACTCTAGGGAAAACTCAAAGGTGGAGAAGGAAATGTACAAACTCATCCTAAATTCAGCGTTTGGCAAAATGTGTGAAAGCTTACGTAATAGATCTCGCTGCGACGTTGTGACTGACCCTCTAGAGTGTGCACGAATTATTGCCGATCCCAATTTTACATTATTCACGAGCATAGAGACTGGCATGGTTCTTCTACACAGCCGAAAGCGAAATGTGGTACTGAACAAGAATAAAGCAGGCGGCAGTTCAGTACTAGAAATTTCCAAAAAGCTCATGTTGTCGTTCTTTTACAATGTTTGCAAGGTGCAATAGCCACGGGAGGGGGAGGTTCAAGTTTACTATGGGGATACAGATTCTCTGCTGCTAAAGATAAATGGGACCGAAGATTTATTGGGTGATTTAGAAAAGGGGGAACACATCAGCTCACGGATGGATTTCACCAACTGGAATCCATCACTTTACCCCGAGTTCGTGAAACGTCAAGCCCCCAACCAACTATTAATGTTAAAATCAGAGACGGGGAGTGATTTGATATCCAGGGGGTGTTCCCGGGTCCCAAAGTTCATTGAGTTAAAACAAATAATGGGGATGAAAAGAAGGCGTGTAAAGGGGTCCCTACACATTTTGTAAAGAGCAATTTCAACATGAGCATGTACAGAGACTGTGTAGAAAGTAGCCTAGTGCCGAGAGCACAAGTGCTTGCAATTCGCTCTCTACAGTATAGAAATTATACTGTGAGAGTGGAAAAGAATGCAATGTCGTGTATATCTGACAAAGTCTATGTGCTCGAGAATGGTGTGAGTGTCCTGCCTCATGGCCACTACCGTATTTCAGACCGAGTTGAATGCATAGACTATCGCAATCAACTTGGTCTGGATAAATTAACATAACCTGACTAACCCAACCACTAACCACCACCACCAACCCATTCATAAATTAACTAACCACCACCACCAACACCACCACCACTGACCCAACTAACTAATCCAACCTCAACTAATCTGTAACAGCAGTGACGACAACTATTGTACTGTTTTTTCACCCTCACGGTTCCCAGGGGGGTGGGGGGCCCTTCCCAAGGCCGGCTCCCGGGGGGCGGTTCCCAGGGGGATGGGGGGTCCTGCCCACGGCCGGCTCCCACGGGGGTGGGGGATCTCGCCTGCAGCAACCCCAGGGGGGTGAGGGTCCCGTCCGCAGCCTGCCTTTGGCCCTGTGGCCCCTGGGGGTGGGGGAGATCCCACCTTTAAATTCACTGTAATGTTCAACTGTGCTAGTTCATGTTCCAAGCGTTGTTTTCAAGTGTTGTTTTCAAGTGCTCTTGTTGTATAGAAGTGTTTAAAGACAATAAGTGCTGTTGATGGACAAAAGTGTTTAAAGACAATAAGTGTTCTTGCTGTTGATGGACAAAAGTGTTGTACAGAAAAGTGTTTAAAGACAATAAGTGTTCTTGCTGATGATGGACAAAAAGTGTTTTTATTTATATTGTACATAAAGTGTTATCATTGTTCATGTTGAACAAATATTTGTTTTCATATTGCCGAAATAAATGCTGCCATGAAATATTGTTTTTTTGTTGTTCTTGAATAGATAGATCTATGGGAAAAATATTGCTACTTATTCATTGGACACGTATGATTTACAGTTAGTTGTAGTCCGACTGTTGTCAGCATCATGTATCAATTTAAAACCCCCTTCATATCGTTTCTATGTGGTCCCTCAATGTCATAGAAAACCACAATTTTAACCAGAATAATTCAAAATTGCGATAAAATATTTTTGGAAAAACCGAAAATAATTTACTATTGCTTTAGTATTTGGAAGGAGTCTTACGATCAAATAAAAGTTATTGACACAACCACACCAATACTATTCATACGGGGACTTGATTTTTTCAATAGCATTGAACCGAACTCATGGCTGATTATTGATGATTTGGCTGAATCCATTGAACAGTTCTCACAGGAAATGCTACAACTGTTCACTGTCCGATCTCATCATGAACACATTTCCATAACCTTAGTTCTACACAATCTGTTTCATCAGAGCAAATGTATGAGAACCCTTGCTTAGAATTGCACTATCTATATTATCTATCGAGTCGTTCGTGATTCTAGCTCGCTAATAACTCTCAATAAACAGATATACCCAGGCGCTCCAAAATTTATGTTGTCAGCGTACACTCAGAAGACTAGCAAGCCCTACGGTTACATTTTGCTGGATCTTAATCAGAGCACGCCCGAGGATCTACGTATAGTCACCGACATTTTCAACAATGAAATTACAGTATATCTTCCGGTGAACAGTAGAAAAGGCTATTAGTTGCCATTATGACACTGAAGAAACTACACGAACAACGGCATTTATTTTACGTTTTAAGCACTTCAAAACCCTTGCTTAGGAAGGCCATACTCAAACATGGTGTTGACACTGATATCATTAATATAGTATATGAAATTTTGTATAATTTAACCATGAGCAATGTTAAACTGTAATATGTGTCTAGACAACAGAAAACGAAGAATGGTTCCACTGTACATGCCTTAAATTTCAAAAAAATGAAAAAAATATTATTATGAAAATTGCTCCTTCAAGCGGGTGGTAGCTTTTCCACACTTTTACTGCCAATAATTGCAGGACTTGTAAACCGTTTTCTCTAGAGAATGGCTAAACCCTATAAATTGACACCATTTGAACTTGTCCTCTTGCCCGTCGAACATTTTGAAGACAGTCTAAGCAAATTCAATAATGACGAGAATATTGCCGATGACAAAAAACTGCTTTTACTTCAAGATGCATTGCGACGTGTGGACAAACATAAACCTTATCGTTAGAGACCCACCGTCACCGCCGCCACTGATCCCTCTAAACAGGAAAAATCTCCTCAAGATTCTGCACAATCAAAGGAGAAAGAATTGATTTCAATTGTATCGAAAATTGGGAACCTATTGCCACTGACCTATCGAGAACAGAGTAAAAGAGTATTATCATATCTCATGTTGGAAACTGGTGATGAACATCAAGTTCAAGTCGACAGCACAGGGAAACGAATTATAATTCAGGGAAAAAGTTATAATCTAGTTGATTTAATTTGTGATATGGTGACGAATCGTAAAGGACTTTTATCCTTTGACAATAATCTATACACCTTTCTAAGTGTATCAAACTTTCCCAAAAGTCTTATTGGAAATAAGCAAATTCTAAAGAAACTAAGAGAATATAGTCCTCCAACAACGCAAACACCATTTAAAAAAGAAGAAGAAGATTCAATATTTGAAAATACTAGCACCACTGATTTTACAACACCTGTTGCTACCAGTCAAAAGCAAAGACGAATTGATTCATCCTCCCGTGTGCAAAAGGGGAGTGGACATTACACTACGTGTTTACGTTCAAAATGGATGAAGTTCTAAAAGGTGTTTATGAAAATATTGGTGAAACGGGAAGTTTAACTTCTCGCAAAGCTTTCTAGAGTTATCTCGGGCACCACATTGAAAAATGCAAAAGAGTATCTAGAAAATGAACCGAGTTACACACTACACCGGAATCACAGGCTTCGCAGCAAACAATATCGACAAACTAAAGCCTTTTTCCCTCTGCATATAAAGCAAACGGATCTCCTAACTCTAGACGCAATTCAACGGCGTCACAATGCACCCTACAAATATATTCTGGTGGCAATCAGCATCTTTAGTCGCTATGCCTATGCCGTCCCATTACGGTCAAAGAGAGGTGTTGAAGTTGCTCGGGCCATTGAAAGTATTCTTGAACAGGATTCGTATAAAAAAATTCATTCGGATCGTGGCAGTGAATTTGTTAATCCCCATGTGTAAAAGGTTCTATTGAAATATAATACAACACTTTATCATAGTCACAGTCCCATAAAAGCTGCATTGGCTGAACGATTAATAAGAACGATTCGTCTATTAATTTCAAGATATTGTACCCTAAAATATACACCAGCTTTTATTCATGATTTAGATAAAATCGAGCAGATATACAACCATCGACCCCATCAATCTCTGTCCAACTCAAGCCCTCGGAATGTTCACTACAATAAAAATACATTTGATGCTTTTCTAAAGCAATATTCCAATTATGGAAAAGAAAAAAAAATGTGAAGAAGAAATTCAATGTTGGTGATACTGTTCGAATTAATAGAACCACCAATATTTTTGAAAAGGGGAATTATTTATGGAGCACAAAACTTTTCAAATTGTCCAAAATCCTGGAT
Source organism: Artemia sp. Qi Xiang Cuo (assembly GCF_049724085.1). Lineage (NCBI taxonomy): Eukaryota > Metazoa > Arthropoda > Branchiopoda > Anostraca > Artemiidae > Artemia > Artemia sp. Qi Xiang Cuo. Next base: position 8,524,685 of record NC_142798.1, on the reverse strand, counting down.
ACTGAGCCCACGACCTATCGACTGCGAGACACCAAAGATGATGAGGTTCTCGGCGGCTTTTATGAATATGAACTGCAAAAAGTTAGAAACAGTAGTGAAATTTATCAAATTGAAAAGATATTAAAGAGTCGTACTCGTAGGGACAAGAGACAGTTGCTTGTTCGCTGGCTAGGATACAACTCAGATTTTGATTCTTGGGTCAGTGCTGAAGATATTAACAATGCCCAATGATTTCTATGTGACTTTCATGTCCAATTTTTCTGATCGTCTATACAATGACTTGAATAGAACAAGTGATTTTTGGACGAAACTCTCCCCCACCATCATATTCGACGATGAAAATTATGAAGTGGCTCTTGTCGGCTGTATTCTCAAAAATACCTACGATATCCTGAGTAAGGATCGTAGATGTGAAATAAAAATTAGACCCTATGATTGGCCGCCACCACCCTCAGGTGATCAAGAACAAATTCAAAAAATCAATTGGATGGATTATCCATATATTGCATTACCCTACGAGGAACTCACCTGTATGAATGATTTATGTCGTTATATTAATAAAAGAATTTCCGCTCGTAAAAAAGGAGCTTTTCGTTTCAACTATTCAAAGGAGGAGGGCAAGATTTACATTAGTTCACCTATTGCCAATGAAAGGTTATTCTCAATGATAACCTAAAGGATCTTCTTGGCTTTTAGCTCAATATAATCAATGGTAAAAGTGCCGGAAACACTAATTTCATTTTTTCTGACTACCCACCTGCCTTCTCCACGGACACTTGTATATTTCTCTACGCGTCATTTGTGAAAACATCTCGGGTTGGTAATTCAAATGTTCCCCTCCTACGAGTTCTTGAACGAAAAACCAATCAAGAGCATATTCACCACTACAATATAAAGCATATTCAGTATATTCCCGTAAACACTTCCTATTTGGAACTCTGTCAGTTAACACTAAGAACTGAATTGGGTGATCCCATAGCAATTTCAAAGGGTTTGGCAGTGATTACATGCCATTTTCGTCCTACGGTTCAGCAAGATGTCTAATAGAAAAGTGGTATTCATTTGTCCTGATATTGACTGCTATGTTAATACTCTTGGACCAAGACAACAGGGCAAGGGAATGGACTATTGCAAAGGTCGCTCGTCAATGTCTGGCTATGGTCTTGGCAGTTGGTTTGCTAAGCTGTTTCGCTCTTCACTACCACTGGCTAGAAAATATATTGTACCTGCTGCGACAGATTTTGCATCCTCTACACTTTACGATAGGGGCTCTGGCAAGGATTTTAAAAAAAGTGCTACTGAAAATCTTAGGTCCAGTGCGCGAACCCTTTGCGAGAGATTAAAACAGAATGGTAAAGGCTTAAAAGGGTCAAGAAACAATGCATCACTCATCAGTCTCCACTTAGGTTGGAAACGAAAGATATCACCACTCTTGTCAAAGAAAAGAAGGAAAAAGCCGACACGTGCTGTAAACAGAAGAAGAAGTCCCAGGAAGAAAATTGTTAGATCGAAACTAGATTTTTTCTCCTAAAATGTCCTACCTTCCACATAAGGATTATCAACCTTCAATCACCGCCTCATTGAATCTATTCAATGCTGAAAATGTCGATGTGAGTGTCAAGCATGGATACTATGAACAATTTATCCACAACAACCTCTCTCTGATAATATCCACTTTCAAATTTATTCCAATGAAGACTACTTTATGGACATGTCTTCAACATTTATAGATTTGCAAATGAAAGTCCGAAAATTCGATAATACAATGCTAATTCGAGCCGATGGAATATCCTATGAAAATTGCATATTACACAATTTATTTCGTCAAATTAGTGTCTACATCACTGGCACATTGATGGTCAGTGGAGAAAATATCTCAAACTATGCTAGATATATGAAGTTCATATTTATAACACAAAAGCCGTGTATAAGATTGAGTGGCATCTCCATTTGATTTATGCATATTAAAGATATTAATAATACAGATGTGCATAAAAATGCTACAACTAGTGAATTACATGCAATGGTATACCCCAATGGTTGCCGCCCAATGTTAAAGTGGATATAAAACTGACGCTTGCACCATCCAATTTTATATTGAGAAAAGAACTTGCTGCCAATCCTGATATAAGTCTTTCCCTCACCTCGGCAATACTTCATGTACGAAAACAACAGGTCATGAGTTCTGTTGCTTGGGCAGTGGAAAAACTGAGAGCCAATGGAAATAATATTAAACTACTTTTTCCTCATACAATCACCAATCAACGTCATATTGCCATGGGCTCACGCACCTTCACCGATTCATCCTTTATCAATGGTGAAATTCCGTCAAAACTTGCTTTGGCATTTGTAAAAAGCGCTAGTGCAATAGGATCGTGGACTGAATGTCCACATAAATTCGAGATGTTTGGATTTTCATCTCTTGTGTGCAAAGTAAACGGTATCCCACTCTACAATCTATCTTTTGATAAATCCTATAGAACATTCTATGAGCTGACCATGCAAACCCTACATCATGATTCGCAACTATTTGAAAATGGTATAACTGAGGATATGTTTTCTAAAACAGATGATATCATTGTACTGGATTTGTCTGGCACACAGGATATGAGTATAGTACGTACGGGGACTGTGCGTTTAGAGTCTACATTTTCCGACCCATTGGCTGAGAGTATTGCACTAATCTCACTAAATCAATATGAAACCTATTGGGAAATCACTCCCGAAGGCAGTGTTCTACTAGACTTGGCGCCATGAACACCAGTCAAATAATCAACGTATTTAATATGGACCCCTACATGTCCCAGTACAAATCCTATTGTCTACCCTCGGACTTTCTTGGAAAAATTCAAAGTGTCAACAATACCTTAATTATTGTTAATAGCAGTCCGTCGACTGTGCTGACAGGTCATTGGCTGTGCATCTTTCAAACAATGAAGACGATTGAATTTTTTGATCCTCTTGGTCTACCCTATACATTCTACACACCCCACATCAGCAACTATATTGAGAGCAGCGAGAAAACTATTATTCAAAATCGGAAGAGGGTGCAGGATCTAACGACTAAAAGCTGCGGCTTCCATGCACTACTATATTTTGTGTTCCGATGTCGAGACTATACTTACAAGCAGTTTCTCCACATTTATAGTGACAATCCGCGTCTGAACGACTTTCTAGTAAAAAATATCCTCTCAGACCTATACAGTATTGATTTCAGTGCCCTAAGAGTAAAACGCTTAAAAAATGTTTGTGAATTTGTTTATTAATAAAATGTATATATACAACAATGTATTTAAATCTTCACTTTTAGATTTCTTCATCGATGTATAGGCAACTGTCGTGAACCACTAATGCTGGTAAATCATTTGGATTCACTGTATATTGATCTTGATTGACTGCAAAGTCAGGGTCACATTTTCTACAGTACAATGTAACTTCACTCTTGTCATATCTCTTTGTATATTCAATGATACTATTTGCATTCATATTATAAAATTCACTGGCTTCAAACGGTCTATTTGAAGCAATATCACATACAGTATTTTCAAATGGTGAATCAAATTCGGTAACTGCCAAAAAAATCACTTGGTTTATAGTCATAGTAGGCAGTGTCGTCACAACGATGACGTAGAAACCAAATTGTCTTGTTACCCCAACAGTTGAATCGTAGACCAGATTCCTCTTCCCAGAATAATTTAAAGCCACGACGATACTAATCTCGTAGAAATAAACTAAAATCACGTTTGGGATTCTTTCCAATCATAGCGGGGTAAGTATTCTCCCACTGATCACATTTATCATAGTGACATTTGGAGCACAGGTGCCCTCTAGGGTGAGAGTCACACACCTCCTCAAGACATGAATTACATCCTTTAATTTGTACTGCATAGCCTCTATGTAATTTACAAGGATTACATAATTTGCACTTTTCACTATAGTCATCAATAATTGTACAATTCTCACACTGAGTCCAACTGCCAAGAGTGTACAAGCACAATGGACATATATAGAACATTATTGGTTTCCGATGTCAACTCACTCACAGCTAAAACGAAACTGATCGTCCTCGCTCCATAAATTCAATGAGTGGAAATGGGGAGAGGAGTAGCTCTGTGGCATTACCTCTTTCAAATGATGGAACCATCTACATTGAATCCATTGGCAATGTTTTCAAAAGTATATCCACAATATGATTCTGCTTTGTTCCAATTAATATATCAATAAATTGACAATAAGCATTTGAATCACATTTTAAAAGTTCCATACAATAGTCCAATGGGGGAGAATCACTCCTCATTATATTGTCAAGTATTCCCTGACAAGAGAATATCCTGCGTTTAAGAGATTACTCGAGAAAATCATCATCCAAAATCAAATGTTTTTCCATAAACACTAGATTTGATCTAATTCTCTCTTTCTAAAATTTATTCATTTTTCAATCCTTTCACTCTGACTGCTGACTCTAGACTGACCCTGATTCGTTAGCCCTAACCAGAAAAGAAAGGGAACATTTTCGATTTAGAAACAATTTTATTGAATAATTATAACAACAATAATACTATGCATGTACAATTAGCGATACTGTTTATTGTCTTCTATATGTTTCACCAATGCACTTAAAGCACATTGAAGTCTATTCACATGTGCTATATCAACTTTAGCGGCGAAACATAATTGATCCTCCATTTTAAATCTGCTCAAGGATATCACATATCTTGCATATACTGCATCCGATTCCAGACAAAGCCGTGATCCTTTCGTGATTTCCACCGCAATGTTTGGTGCTCTTGTATTATTATCATCAACTCCACTATCAACTTCTAATAGGGTAAACATTCCACTCATCGCCATCAACACAAATATATATCCAAATGAGTAAAGTCAAAACTGTTCTTCTCACTCCTTTGAATTCTATTCACAGACTAATAAAACTACAGCAAAAATCTTTTCCTTATATTCCAACCGTCGCTAATATCTAACAAGCCCTTTTATTTGCTGAGAAGGGATATGTAATTGACTCGCTGATTGGCTGAGAAGGAAACATATGATCTAACGGTTTTCTATTTCTGGAAACTCTTAACATTCGCATCGAGCAAAACAACAACCACATCAAATGCTGTTTCCTATTTCTGGACACCTTGACATTCGCCTCGAGCATGTCCAAAACAACAACAATTGCTGTTTTCTATTTCTGGAAACTCATAACATTCGCTGAGAGCGTGCACTTACAACAACAACAACAAATAAATTGACCTTGACATTCGCTGAGAGCGTGCATTTACAACAACAACAACATCATCGACCTTGGAAATTTAGGTCATTGACACACTTTGATTACCCAATCAATTTCTCAGAAATCCATCTCCCCTAGGGACTCTATGCCCATATTAGGACCATAAACCACGTGGTCCTGTCACGATCAATAGGGGCCATTCTACTGTAGGAGTTGAAGCATTAGTATTATGATTCAAACATTATCTTTTGGTTAGTTCAACATCCCTTACAACAAGGGTTGTAAGGTTTAATTTCACAAACGAAACTGTTCCTAAGATATTCTTGATACACCCTTTTGACAACCTGCATATGGATGGCAGGTTGGCATTCTTCTTACCTTCATCAATAATGTTGATATTTGAAAGGAGCTAAATTGATTGAAGATTAAAAGTTCTAGCCTAGTGCTCTCTTAAGAGTCAAATTTTACTGGAGGGTAATCAGTCCTCCTCTTTAGCTGATAAATTTCCAAACACTTCCAATCTAAATTTTAGGCAGCTACTTTTTTCAGCATAGCTGAATGGTCTAGTGCCTATATATCTTGGGTTATTGGGTATGTCACCCCTCAAAGTTATTTAATTTGCTTATTATGCTTAAAAACTTAATGCTGCTTTCAAATTAACCTAAACACACTGTTTTTATGCTGGTTGCCAATAAGACATCTGAGCAATATACCAAGAACGACTGAGGGTATCAAGTTTAAACTTTCGTGGCTACTTCTAATACTACTTCTGCTCTTAAAATTTTACTAAATCAATAGAGTTTCCAACATGTGAAAACTTCTGCTGGTTTTGAGTTTGACTCTGTTATCTATATTAATTTCTATTTTAACTTTGGCTAATATCAATCTGAAGCCATGGGGAAGATTAACTAAATATTTCTTAAGATCACTTTAATACGTATGCAAAAAATCTAAATTTACCTTAGAAATTGAAATTGCAAATAAATTAATGTTTCTGTATGTATTAACTCCACCTGTAAGTAATTACAGCCAGTCTCAAGGATAAAGGAGGAGAGTTTTGCAGCGTTTTAGCAATCTTCCCATGGAAAAAATTATGCTACAATAGATATCCAAGGAAAATATAACCGGTATTTCCTTTTCAACGACGACCCCTGCACCCGCCGAACGGACAAGATTTTTGAATGCGAATATACCATTGAAAATCGGATCTTGGAGCTTTCGAGAGATAGCACAGTAGTTGAAGATAGAGCAGCTGGAGAAGAAGATGACCCACTCTTGGTTATACATTATGAACCCCTTGAAGGTTCGAAGGCCAGGAAATGGAAAGCAACTGCTCAGTAGTGGAAACACATTAATCTTCAGCAGCCATGAAACACGACGAGAAGCTGGAGTAACCGTAGTCAGTTCAAAACCTATGGCAAAATCACTGATTAGCTGGAATCCCATGAGCAGCCGTATTATGACTGGTCGATTCCATGGGAAAAATGCCCAAATGACCCTAGTTGCGTGCTATGCACTCACTAACGAAGCCACAGACGATCAGAAAGAGACGTTCTACAATGAACTGACATCTTTCCTTAAGGATGTAGCTAGACATGACATTCTGTGTGTCATGGGGGATTTCGACGCAAAGGTTGGCAACGATAGAGAATATTGTGTCGACGTCCTGTGCAACCACGGTCTTGGAGAACGAAACGAAAATGAAGAGTTCCTAATTCAAATGGCTCAGTCCTTCGGCCAGGTTGCTGGCGGCACTCTTTTTGCCCATAAAGATATACACAAGTACTCCTGGACTTCACCTAATGGAGGCATAAAAACCAGATTTACCACTTTCTTATTGGTAAGAAGTGGGAGACGTCGCTATGTGACGTGCGTGCAATTAGAGGTGCTGATATCTTCTTTGACCATAGCCTGATGGCCACAAAAATCTGAGTTAGATTGTTAGCCCCGTTAAAGGTGAGGAGAGCTAAGCAACGGCCCTATGACTGCAAAAAACTGAGTGACTTAGAAATTCGGTCACAGTTTGTGATAAAACTCACCAACAGATTTGAAACCCTAGGTCTGCTACTAGATGAAAGTCCAGAGACAGCTTTGACTGCTATCAGAATAACCTACAATGATACTGCCTACGAAACGCTTGACATGAGAAAGTTGCCAAATGATGAATGGATCTCCGTCGAATCGTGGGATCTGATCGCGAAAAGGGCTGACAAGAAGAAATCTCTTCTCAACACTCTTTCTCCTGATGCGATACACCCTCTTGAAATAGAGTAAGCTATGCTTGATAAGGCTATAAAGAAGAACATCCGTGCTGTTAAATGCCGTAGCCTTGAACAGAAGGCTCAGAAGGCTGAAGAAGCTTCTAGACGAGGAGAATCTCGGTTGGTGTACTGCATCACCAATGAAATAGTGGGAAATCGTCCAAAGATAGATGGACCTGTCAAAGATGAGTTTGGACGACTTCTTACTGACCCTAATAATTTGAACGAAGCTTGGGCGAAGCAGTTTGAAAAACTATTAAACAGACCACCACCTCCCGATCCTCCAGATATACCAGACACGCCATTCCTAAATCTAGCCGTCGTGCTGAGATACTAAAGACGGCTAAGAAGCAGAAAGCAGAAGTCTGGAAAGTCCCCTGGGAAGACCAAATTGTGGCTAAAATGATTAAATGCACAGTAGCTGCATGAATAACTGTGTGGACTACGTTTTCACTATAATTTGGAGAACAGAAGAAATTCTTAAGGATTGCACAAAAAGTACTCTCGTCAAAACATTCAAAAAAGGCGACGTTGCAAAGTGTGAAATTGGAGAGGTATCAGCCTTGTATCTACACCTAGCAAACTATTAGCAACTTAACTCCTTAACAGAATCAAACTAGCCTTGAACAAACATCTCCGAGAGGAGCAGCATGGATTCCGGCCAAACCAATCATGCGCTGATCTTGTATTTAGTCTCAAAATACTGCTAGAAGAAGTGAATTAAGGGCGCAATAAGCTATATTTGGTCTTTCTAGACTTCGAGAAAGACTACGGTATTCCTGATAGGCTCACTTGAATCATTGAAGCCTTCTACGAAGACACAGAATGCTGCGTTGAAGACAAGTGACGGGAGTACCCGTTACTTTCGTATCATTACAGGGGTGAAACAAGGGTGTGTGCTATCACCACTGCTATTTATTCTTATCATTGATTATAATCTCCGGACCTGCGATGGACATGAGATCCAGTTGGATAATAAGAGACTCGGAGATGTTGATTTCGCTGACGATATCAGTATCCTAGTGTCATGCAAAAAAAGCTCCAGAATTACCTTAACCAAGTCTGGGACACTGCCGATTCTTTCGGCCTTAAGATAAATACCAACAAAACGACAGGAGTATTCGTTACTTTCGTATCATTACAGGGGTGAAATAAAGCTATATACTATCACTACTGCTATTTATTCTTGTCACTGATTATATTCTCTGGACCTAAGATAGACATGGGATCCAGTTGGATAATAAGAGACCCGGAGATGTTGAGTTGTCTGATGAAATCAGCCTCCTTGAGTCCTGGAAATAAAGGCTTCAGCATTACTTTGATCAACTAAGGAATATTGCCCAACCTATCGCTCTTAAGATAAATACCAACAAAACAAAAAGTATGGCGAACACTGTATCTCCATTCGACCTACGATGCAATAACCAGACAATAGAACAAGTCATAGAGTTCAAGTACTTAGGAAGTACCATCCACAATTTGGGATCATGTCAGCAAGAAGTCAAGTTAAGAATCGGTCAGGCCAATTCATCTTTCAGGAAACTGTTTCAAATTTGGCGCAGCTAGAAGTACTCTCTCAAACTCAAGCTGAGGCACACTTGAGATCAAATACTTGAAAAGTATTTTAGGGGTGCCCTAAAAATACCCTACGATCCAGCTACCAGGCTGAGCTCGCAAACCTCAATGCCTCAATCCAACCTGAATAGGAAGATGTCTGGGCGGCCGTAGCAATGAGAGATGACTGGCAAATCTTTTTGGATGCCCTAAGCATCTCTGGAGGCAGCAGAGGATCTAAGGTCTAAGGTAAGGTATGTTTGAACCATTTCTTGCATTGATATGTAGCATACAAATCAATTTGTTTGAAAGCTTTTTTTTATTTTAATGACTTTTGGAATGTAAGGTAAGACAAATTATATCTGAGGGCTTGGCGGGAGCAGTAGTGGGGTCGTGATTACTTCTCAGGGACCCATACGGACTACTCCTTTCTTCCATAGTTTCAAGAAGAATATTTAACGGTGATTCTCTCTTTTAGTGACCAGATGTCGCAATTTCAGGTGAAATTTCCACCTAGGCAAGATTTGGCACGACCAGGTGTTGCAAGTTTAGGTAGAATTCCCAGGTGTTTCAACTGCTTAGAATGTGATCTGTATAATACGGAATTTTTAATGATAATCTCCTCACCCCTCACCTATGTTTCTAGCGCATGCCTTCTGACGTCACGGCAACCATAGGGAAAAATAACATTGAATGACTACGGCATGCCCTGTGACGTCACGGCATCCCTGTTTCTTGCTGGAAAGAGTTCAAAGCTTAGGTCAGGTTACTTGAATTTCTATGACAGCCCTGGCAAGGTTCTAAACGCATATCCTATTTCCAGATGAAATTCCCAGTTGTTTCATTTACTTGGAAGGGTGTCCGTATAATACACATGTTTTAATGATAACCTCCTAACCCCGCATCCATGTTTCTAGCACATGCCCTCTGAAGTCACGGTGCACACCCCCCTTTCTGGCGCATGTTACACCAAGCGCCACGACCTCGCCTCTACATAATTGGAGTTACCAGCCCCTCGTACCTGCACATCGCAGCCACATGTTCTATTAAAGGAAACAAACTTGGTAAGACTCCATGACACATCCCCTTTGGACTCCATTGACGTCATACGACTTACCCCATTTCAAACAGACAGGTCTAATATGCTTGACGCAATTTTGCGTAACCCTATCAGAGGAACTCATGGGGGAATCCCGCTACTAACGTAACGACACCCGAAATCCCTAAAGCATTCTTTTTTCATTAGCTTAGTGGCGGTACACACCTTACGTAATGATTTACAAGAGTGTCAAGTAATACGTTTTTGTTCATTAACTTAATGACAGCACACACTTTACGTAATGATTGTGCATCCATCACTGCCAGATAAAACCATTCAGACATTTTTTGTCGAAAACCCTCAAAACTTTTCTTTTTCGGTGTTTCTTTTTTTCGCCCAAAACCCCCAAAGCTTTTTTCTCCTAACTTAATGGCAGCCCACAGTTTATGTAATGATTGCGCATCCATTGCTGCCAGATAATACCACTTTGAGATTTTTTCGCTGAAAAGCCTTTCTTTTTTTTGGTTTTTCATTTTCTCTTGGCACACCCTTTTTTCTAGAGTTCTTGATCCGTCCAGGACTCGAAAGATCCAACCTCGTGGGGTAGGAGAAGGGGAGTGATATTCGATGCAATTTAAGACATTTTAAGAACTTTTAAGGAACTACGCCTTTTTCATCTAGATAAATCCCCCCTCCCAATAACGCTAATGATCATGAGTACCCATGATAACCTAAGTTAAATAAACTTAATTTAAACGTAGAAAAACCTAACTTTTGGTATGTAAACCACGACAAAAATAAGTCTAGCATTTCAATGAAAAAATCACTTTGTATGTTTGTATGTGTGTGTGTGTGTGTTTGTTTGTGTGTGTTTGCTTTTTGTGCCTATCTGTGTGTAACAGTGTGTGTGTGTGTGAGTGTTTGCTTTTTGTGCCTGTGTTATCGTATTTGTGTGTGTGTGTGTGTGTGTTTGTTTTTGTGTTTCTTTTGTGTTTTCATGTTTGTGTGTTTGTGTTTGTGTGTTTTTGTGTTTATGTGTTTTTTGGTTTGTTTGAGTTGTTTTTGCATTTTTTCGCTTATGTGCATGTCTGTGTTTGCGTGATTTTTGCGTGTTTTTGTTTGTGTGTGTTTTGTGTTCTTGTGTATTTTTTGTTTGTGCAATTTTTTGTGTGTGTGTGTTTGCATGTCTGTGTGCTTGTGTTTGTGTGTTTGTGTATTTTTTGTCTGTATTTTTGTGTGCTTTTGTTTGCGTATTGCGTTTGCGTGTTTCCGTGTGTGTGCATGTCTGTATTTACGTGTTTGTGTGTTTTTTGTGCGTGTGTGTGTGTGTGTGTTAGTGTGTTTTTGTTTTTTTTTGTTTATTTGTTTGTCTTTTTGTGTTTGTGTGTGTGTGTGTATTTGTGTCTTTTTTGTGTGTTTTTGTTTGTGTGTTTTTGTTTTTGTGTTTTTTGCGTGTATGAGCATGTCTGTGTTTGTGTGTTTTTGTGTGTGTGTTTTTTTTGTTTGTGTGTGTTTTTTTGTTCGCCTGTTTGCGTGCGTACGATTAAGTTTGTGTGTGTGTGTTTGTATGTGTTTTTTGTTTTTTTGTTTGTGTAATTTTATATTTTGTGTGTGTGTGTTTTGTGTTCATGTGCGTTTTTGTTTGTGTGTGTTTTTATTTTGGTGTGTTTTGTGTTCGTGGGTTTTTGTGTGTGTGAGTTTGTGTGTGTCTATTTTTGTTTTTGTCTGTGAGTGTGTTTTTTGTATGTTTTTGTTTGTGTTTTTTTGTTCATGTGTATTTTTGTTTGGGTGTGTTTTTCTTTTGTGTGTGTGTGTTTCGTGTTCGTTTGTTTTTGTGTGTCTGAGTTTTTGTGTGTGTCTTTTTGTGTTTATGTGTGTGTGTGTTTTGCGTTTTTCTTTGTGTGTGTGTTTTTGTTTGTGTTTGTAATGTGTTAATGTGTGTTTTCGTTTGTGTGTTTTGTTTGTGTGTATTTGTGTCTGTTTCAAACACTAGAAGAAGCTTACAATGATGATGATGATGGTGCTGTCGTGGTGCTAGAGAGTAGTTATAGTGTCCTAATGTGGTGTGAATTCCTTTGGGAAACCCAAATGGATGAGTTGAAATATAATTTGAACAAGAATTGTCTGAAAAGTGTTTTGTAAGGAGATGGGGTGATGCCAGAAGGGTGTCTTAGAGTAGTTAAAGTGATGTACAGTGGCGCAAATTGCTTGCGTAAGCCTAAATGAATGAGTTGAAATAAAATTTTTAGCAAGAAATGTCTGAAAAGTGTTTAGGGAAGATGGGGTGATGGCCGAAGGGTGTCTTTGAGTAGTTGAAGTATGATACTGTGGGCCGAATTGCTTGCGTAAACTCGAATGGATGACGTTAAAAATACAATTTTTCATAAGAATGTCTGAAAAGTGTTCTGTGGGGGGATGGGATGGGGCGATGACAGATGCGTGCCTCAGAGTAGTTATATTGTAATACTGTAGGCCAAATCGCTCGTGAAAACACAAATGAAGGACTTGAAATAAAAGCTTTAACAAGAAATATCTGAAAAGTGTTTTGTGGGGAGATGGGGTGATGGCAAAAAGGGTGTTTTAGAGTAGTTCTAGCGCTGTATTGGGTCACAAATTGCTTACGAAAAACCTGAATGAATGAGTTGAAATGAAATTTTTAACGAAAAATGTCTGAATAGTGTATTGGGTAGATGGAGCGATGGTAGAAGGGTTTCTTAGAGTAGGTTTATTGTGATACTATGGCCCGAATTGCTCGCGAAAACCCGAATGAATTACTTGAAATAAATTTTTTCAATGAAAAAATTTCTATTATTATTAGCTTTAAATTATCTCGAGCAAGATCGTTTTTAGCCTCTCTTATCGCTTAGCCGAAGCCCAGATTCCGTTCAAAGAATGAGTAGACCTAGATCAAACTCCCGTACTGCATGTAGGATGGCTTGATTCCATCCCTGGAATGGGACAAAACTGGCCAAACTCCCCCACAGCGCACAGGGTGGATGGTAACAAGAATTTATCAAAATAGAATTCACCTCCTTTCCGTGTTTTTGGTATTTTAGTGAAAATGTACCCTGGGCTAAGAGAAAGCGTTCAAGGGGACAAGACACTTTCCTGGAGGCAAGCAGTGAGCAGGTCGGTACCTTAGTGGATGGAGGCTGGATAAAAATAAATAAACGCTTGAATTTTCTCCTCCACTGATGGTTCCCCCTCCCCTGGAGTTCTCTCCCTTTGTCTTTTCTTAAATTAGGCATGTTATTCTTTATCATTTTAAAGCTGCAGTAACGTCTAAAAACTTCGTTTATTATCAAAGCATCCTCTGAAACTGAATACTAATAGGTGGGAGAGCGAGGGGCGACATTATCTTGATGAAAAAGCGGTATTTCCTTAAAAGCTCTTAATATGTCTTAAATTGAATCTAATATTGCTCCACCTCCCCTACCCTATGGGGTTGCAGGCTAGAAACCCCCTGGTTTTCTATAATACGAGATGGTTCTTTTTAGATGGTTCTTTTTTGCGTATATGATAATATGACATTTTCATTTTTTATTTTTGGTCTTGTTTTTTAGCTGTCTTTTTTATTGCTCGTCAAACTGTTTACATTTTCATTGTCTGTGTTTATAAGATTTATTGTTTGGGAAGAGTAAGACACGCATTTCCCCTTTATTAATATCTTGAAAGAAAATACCCCTGGAAATAAAGGTTTTTCTAAGTACACGTCAAATGTCGATGTAAACACGTGGTTCTGTAATGAGTTCCAGCAAATGGGAATCTCAGGTGTCGTGCAGTAGTTTATTTTACGAATATGGTTCAAGAAACAAAATGTTGGAAATGTCTTGTTAGTTCTCTAGGTTAGAGCGTTTATCGTTGGATGGGAATGACCCTTCGAGTCCTGGTGGGGTAAAGAACTCTAGAAAAAAGGGTGTTATGAGCGAAAATGAAACGCCGAAAAAAAGAAAGGCTTTTCGTTGAAAAAAATCTTAAAATGGTATTATCTGGCAGTGATGGATGCAAATCACTACGTAAAGTGTGTGCCGCAATTAAGTTAGGAGAAAAAATAACTTAGGGGTTCTGGGCGAAAAAAGAAATACCGGAAAAGAAAATGTCTTGAGGGTTTTTGGCGAATAATATCAAAATGGTATTAATGGGCAGTGATGGATGCGCTATCATTACGTTAAGTGTGTACCATCATTAAGTTAATGAAAAAAAGTATTACGTGGCACTGTTGCACAATCATTAATCAAGGTGTGTAGCGCCATTAAGGTAATGAAAAAATAATGCATTGGGGGTGTTGGGTGTCGTTATGTTACAAGCGGGGATTCCCCCATGGGTTCCAGTGGTAGGGTTACGTGAAATTGCGTCAAGCTTATTATACTTGTCTATTTGAAATAGGGTAATTTGTATGACGTCATTGGAGGCTAGAGGGGTGTGTCATGGAGTTTTACCAAGTGTCTTCCCTTTAATAGAACATGTGGCTGTGCTGTGCAGGTGTGAGGGCTGGTACCTCCACTTATCTAGAGGCGAGGGTGTTGCGCATGGTGTAACATGCGCTAGAAACAGGGGTGTGCCCCGTGACGTCAGAGGGCATGCACTAGAAACATGGGTGAGGGGTTAGGAGGTTATCATTGAAACTTGTGTATTATACGGACAAAATTCCAAGTAAATAAAACACCTGGGAATTTTACCTAGAAATAGGATACGTGCTAGGAATCTTCCCAGGGCTTTCAAATAGAAATTCAAGTAACCTGACCTAAACTTTGAACTCTTTCCACCTAGAAACAAGGATGCCGTGATGTCAGAGGGTATGCCATAGGAATACAATGTTATTTTCCCTATGGTTGCCGTAACGTCAGAAGCCATGCACTAGAAACAAGGGTGAGGGGTTAGGAGCTTATCATTAAAGCTTGTGTAGTATACGGACCACATTCCAAGTAGTTGAAACACCTGGGAATTTTACCTAGACTTGCAACGCCTGGTCGTGTCAAATCTTTCCTGGGAGGGGGGGATTTCACCTAAAATTACGACTTCAGGTCGCCAATAGAGAAATTGCCGTTAAACATTCTTTTTGAAACTATAGAAGAAAGGAGTAGTCCGTTTGTGCCCCGTAGAATTAATCATGGCCCCACTACTGGGAGCTATATTACGTCATCCATGTAACACCCCAATATATTTATTTAAAAAATAAATTTAAAATTCAATTTTCGAGGGGTTCTACATAAATATTCGCTAATAACGTGAATAGAGGTGCTTCCAATGGAAGACCATTTTTTTGTTGATAAAAATAATTGCGAACCTGAAAATACATCGAATACTAATTAAAATTTTAACTAGGGGCATTAAAATCTCACAATCTATTCTTGCTGTTGAATCTTTGATTAAATAATAATATTCTTTTATTTTATTGTATGATAATTGTTTATATATGTCCACATCAACATTAGTATACACAGAAACTATGTCAAAAACTACTTACTATTGTAATTTATAAAATGTTAAGTTTTAAGTTTTTCAACTAAATCTACCGAATTACTTATGTACAGTTTTTGGAAATAGAGCAAATGTTTGAAGACTATACATAACCACTTTCTAATATTGGAAGCAGGGGCTTTCGTTACATGCTACAATAGGCTTGAAGGGAATACCTTGCATATGTAATTTTACTAAACCGTAAAATTTTAGACCAAAGCTAATACGGAAGAAAAATTTATAATATTATTTTGTGGTGATTATACCTTTGCTTAATTGCTTAAGGATTAAGGAAATTGCTTAAGGATTGTTCTGGGTACCCGGCTGACTGACCGTATTTCAAACAATAGGCTATATGAAAAATGTGGTTCAATACCGCTTTCTAGGTCTATAATAGAAGAAAGGTTGAGATGGTTAGGGCATGTTGTGCGGATGAAGGATGACAGATTGCCGAAGATTGTTCTTTTCGGCAAACCATCTAGAGCTAAACGGAAAGCAGATCGTCCCCGTCTGGGGTGGGGGGACGTCATAAAGAAAGATTTAAAGGAAATGGGAACTTCGTGGGCGGGTGTGAAAAGGGAGGCTTTGAATAGATTGGGGTGGAGGAGGAGCGTGCGTAGCTGTGTTGGCCTCAGGCGGCTTGGTGCTGCGATGAATTGTTAGTAGTAGTAGTAGTAGATTATACCTTTTTGTTTTAAATTCTTTAGTTTGGTTATGATTTAAATCGCAAAACAATAAGTATGATCATGAGTCATGGTAGTATACTTAATTTTATCTTGTTTATCTAACGTACCAATGACAACAAGTGAATTGTGTTTGTCTACTCTTGTTATTATAATAGATGGATGTTTGCAAAAATTAGATATTATTTTTATGCCATGCCAAATTTCTGGCGTCAAATTATTAGGAGACGTAATTCAGTTACAGTCAGAACCCCAGGAAATCTTTTTACATTATTTGTATAATTGACAATATTCTCCCGTTGCATAGCTGATTAACGCTACGTTGACAAAGGCGATGCAGAGGCAATCTAATTAACTATAGGCAATTAGTTCACGCCCCCAAAGTGAACCACTGTTTTGCTTCGAGTCCTGATTAGGTGATTAGGTGAGTTTTACGATGATATATTTCGCTTTAAATTGGAAATGTTGGGCGATAATTTGATTAAACGATACATAAATGTCCACATCTCACTACTGAAAATTCTCCCAGACAAAATACACATATGGAAAAATGTCTGTTTACTTCCCAATAATAAAATGTCATGTGCAAGCAATAGGGGATAGGCTTTTCTTTTTTGAATTAAATGAAAAAAACAAGTTTTAATTGGAGGTAAGGAACGTGACTAGAACTTAAAACGAACAGAAATTATTCCGTATATGATAGGTGCTGTTCTCTTCCAGCGCTTCGCTCTTACCACTAAACTTTGATTCTTTGTCACAACTCTACTTTTTAAACAATAAAAACCTTAGCGTAAAGAGTGAGGCGTAAAGGAGGGGACGCTTCTTTTTCATATACAGAATAATTTCTGTTCATTTTAAGCTTTAATTTCGCTCCTTACTTTCAGTTAAAAAAACTAATTTTTTATTTAGTTTCTGAACTATTTTCAACTACTGTAGGTTCGAATTTGGCTCACCGTACATGAAAGATTTAAAAAAAATTTGCAGATTAATTTTGGAGAATCTATTCCTTATATGAAGAGTTGCCCCCTCCTTATTACTTTACTCTTAAAGTAATACCTTAAAGCTGTTAGTACTTTTAAGAAAGCTTTCTATTTTAATTAAGAATCCCCTGTATTTCAATAAATGCTCTTAAGAAATTAGGACAAATAGACAAACTTTAGCGTAAAGAGCAAGGTATAAAGAAGGGGGACACCCTTCATATATGGAGGGGACAATCCTCTACCTCACAAAAATGTCCGTCGGTTCAAATTCACTCAACTTAAAGTAAGCTTTCCCCAGTCAAATTCCCTCCAGACAGTTCTATCCTCGCTGAGAATCCTCTCCCTCCTCTATGAAACTGTTTGAGGATGATTCAGCCTCAAAAATTCTCCTTAGCCTTTTTTCATTTGAATAAGATTTTAATCTCTAATCGGTTTTTCGATCACTCCAGCAATACCCCCTTCCGTGGAAATTATCTCCCAGAAAACAACACATGCGGAAAATAGCCCCCGGGCAATTCCTTTTGAACATCTTCAAATGAAAAATTGCCATAAACCGTAATATTTCCGGATCGCCACTGAGGTTTTTAATAATTTAATATTTGTTATTAAAATATTTATAATATTCAATGGTACTACTACTACTGCTAAAAACTCACCGGAGGACCAAATTCACCTGCGGCCAACACAGCTACGCACACTCCTCCTCCTTCCCAATATATTCAAAGTCTTCCTCTGTACACCCTCCCAAGAGGCTCCGATTTCCTTACAATCTTTCTTTATGACATCCTACCACCCCAACCGCAGACGACCTGCTTTCCGCTTAGCCCTAGATGGTTAGCCGAAACGAG
Organism: Artemia sp. Qi Xiang Cuo; assembly: GCF_049724085.1. NCBI lineage: Eukaryota > Metazoa > Arthropoda > Branchiopoda > Anostraca > Artemiidae > Artemia > Artemia sp. Qi Xiang Cuo. Next base: position 8,506,627 of record NC_142798.1, on the reverse strand, counting down.
GAATCTTTGGCAGTCTGTTATCCTTCATGTGCAGAACTTGCCCTAGCCATGTCAACCTTTCTCTCATTATAGCCCTAGAAAGAGGGATCGAGCCAAGCTTTTCGTAGAGCCTACTGTTTGAAAGACGATCAGTCAACCGGGTATGCAGAACAACCCGTAGGCAATTTCTCTGGAAAAAATTTAGCAAATCTTCGTCCGCTTTCGGAGCGCCTATGCTTCCGAGCCATGTTTAACCCCTGTCAGCAATGGTTAGATACGACTTTCTAATATTCTAATCTTGGTTTGCACACTTACCTATGTATTCTTACAATTTTTTTTTAACTTTTAAAAAAAAAAAAAACCAATAGCCTTGGCTATTCTACTTTTAACATCTTCACTGCTCCCACCATCTTTAGTTATAATGCTTTTCATTACCCAGCGTTACCTTTTCATCTTCACTTATTCCTAGCCTTAGTGACTTAGTCTTCTCTGCATTTATTTTCTAACCTATTCTAGCACCCTGAACTTGCAAAACCTCAAAAATTTCATTTAGTTTGTTCATATTTTGATCTGAGATGCTTGCATCATTAGCATAATCTAAGTCCAGGAGATTTTCTCCTCCCCGTTTGATTCCATGATCTCCCATGCCTTTCCGGTGCTTCTTAAGACAAATCCATCAAATTGATCCATATAAAGGGGGATAACACACAAAGATAAAACCTTTACTAAAGCTCTCCTATCAATAGAATTGAACAATAGCTTATAATCTATAAAACTGAGGACTAGATGTGATTGATAACTCAGGCACATCTCAATTATTAACCAAAGAGTGAAAATTTTGTTGACAAATCCTCTACCTTTTCTAAATTCACACTGTTCTTCTCTTAAAACTTTGTCTACAGCATCTCTCAGTCTAGAAAGTATCTTATTACTAAGTAATTTGCTACCTACAGAAACCAGACTAATGCCTCAATAATTACCACACTCACTCTTATCACCTTTCTTATACAGTGGTTTAATTAAGGTTTTCTAAAAATGTTAGCTACTTCCCTTTTTTTGAAAATCATATTCATAATCTTCAGAAACTTATTTCTAACCTGAGAGCCACCCTATTAAAAAAAAACTTATTTACAACAATATCATTTGAAGCTTAATCATTTTTTAATCGTTTTAGTGCTGTTGCTAACTCTTTTTCACAAAACAAATATTCCTTTCCATCCAAGTTATCACAGACTTTTTCATTTTCTTTTATATCTTTTCCTGCAACTCTATCTCAGTTGAGCGCATTCTCAAAATTATCTGCCCATCTCTCTTTCACGTTTTTCTTATAACTAATTGTGGTCCCGTTTTTATCTTTAACTGAGACAGGTCTAGATTGACTACTCTCTCACAATTTGTCAATACGTCAGCACAAAATTTAACTAATATGTCATATAGCTGCATTTTCCAGATTCTCGGCAATTTCATCTAAGGCCTCACTTCTAACCTCCTGAGTTCAAATTTTAATTCTTTCTCCACTTTCAAAATAAGCCGTTGATTTTGAATTGAAGTTCTCAAGTATTTTGCAGTAGGTTGCATCAAGACATGGCTAATTGTAGAAAGAGACAAGCCAAACAAGCCGAATCCTTTGATTTTGAATTGAAGTTATCAACTATTTTGCAGTAGGTTGCATCAAGACATGGCTAAGACAAGCCTTTCCAAAAACTAACCTGACAAGTATGTGTCCAATAGGAGAGTCGTACTTACTCCCGCCTTTTACCCGTGCCCCAGCCAATTAAACATTTGCCTCTCAATTACTTGGACTATTCGTCCTGGCTTGTCTCTTTCTACAATTAACCATATCTGGTACAGTAATTGCATCAAGACATGGTTAATTGTAGAAAGAGACAAGCCAAGACAGATAGTCCAAGTAATTGAGAGGCAAATGTTTAAATGGCGGGAGTAATTTTTGATTGAATTGAAGTTATCAAATATTTTGAAGTAGGTTATATAGAGACATGGTTAATTCTTGAAAGAGACAAGCCAAGACAGACAGTCCAAGTAATTGAGAGGAAAATATTTAAATGGCTGGGGCACGGGTAAATGGCGGGAGTAAGTATGACTCTCTTATTGGACCCATACTTGTCAGGATAGTTTTTGGAAAGGCATGCCTGCCTAGAGTCTCAGTTATGTTGACCAATAATTTAAAAATTGACATAGAACCGTTAGATTGCCTGAAATTAGAGGCAAAGAAGCTGCATTTGCCTTTTTTCATTCCTAGCTGCATTTCTATCTTTCTTCCTTAAAACACCATCAGCAACTTCAAAAACTCTTTTGCTAAAAAAATTCTATCCATCTTCCACACTGTCAAATTTTAAACTTTTCAGTTTAGTATTAATCTGTTCCAGAGAAGTTTCTCTCAAGCTCTGACTCAGGAGTCTACTAAAATCGTAATTTCTCGCGAGGTAGTCACTCTTCTGAAATTTCAACCTTAAATTAACCACGGACAATACCAGCTAGTGATCTTTACTTCTAATATTAATAATAACACTCTTATATGCCTTAGTTTCATGTATTGATCCTGACAGTCTTGGCTTACACTAATATAACCAATAAGGTTTGCTGTCTTACCATCACGGAAATACCAAGTTAACTTATGGGCCATATAATAGGCAGCACAATAGCGCTGCCTAAGTAAAGAACGATGTTGTCACAATGTATTACTATCTTTTTGTTTTCTTTTTCTTTTTCCATACCAGGGTACTTCGTATCGAAGGAGTTGTCGTAGAAACTTCGAAAAGGGCTCATTCGATTGGAAATTGGAGTGGCTAGTGTCCTTTTTAATAGTTGAAAGTGATTGGAGGGCAACTAACCCCCTCTCATGCCCACCTTTCTTTTTAATAGTCTTTAGTCTTTTTTTAATAGTCTAAAGTTATTGGAAGGCAACTAACAACACTTCCACGCCCACCCTTTCCTGACACACATCCAATCAAAATTTTGAAATAACCATTTTGTTCAGCGTAGTCGATTTCCAAATAGAAAATATTTTGTTGAGGAGGTCACTCCCCAACAAACCTCAGGGCAAGGGCTTTAAGTTATGCCCTGGGGGTATATATATTTTTTTATAGAAAGAGTTGTCGTAGAAACTTCAAAAATCCCTCATTTCACTGGCAATTTAAAGAGCAAGTACCCTTTTTAATAGATGAAGGTGATTGGAGGGCAACTACCCCCCCCCCTCTCACGCCCACCTTTCCGCAAACACATCCATTGAAAATTTTGAGATAGTTATTTTATTCAACGGAGTTTTAAGTTCTGGAAATTAGGTCTTTGAGGATGAAAACCCCCCACAGCCCTTAAGGCAGGGGTTGTAAGCTATGCCCTAGGGGTATATAAGGTTCTTATAGAACGCGTTGTTGTAGAAACTTCAAAAAGGGCTCTTTCGATTGTAAATTGAAATGGCTAGTGTTCATTTTAATAGTCGAAAGTTATTGGAAGGCAACTAACACCCCTTCCACGCCCACTATTTCCCTAAGGACATCCAAACAAAATTTTGAGATAGCCATTTTGTTACGTGTAGTTTAAAGTCTAGGAAATTAAACATTTGAGCACGACACTAACCCCATATTCTTCAGGGGAAGGGTTATAAGTTATGCCCAGGGGGCATATAAGGTTTTATAGAAAACGTTGTCGTAGAAACTTCAAAAAGGGCTCATTTGACTGGAAATTGAGAGGGCTAATGCCCTTTTTAATTCTTAAAAGTAATAGGAGCTCAACCCCCCTCTTTCATGCTCACTTTTACCTCAAACCCATCCAATCAAAATTTTGTGATAGCCATTTTTTTTTCACCATAGTTGAAAGGTCCAGAAATTGTGTCTTTAGGGTTAAGGTTGTAAGTTGTGTCCACGCCCGCCTTTCCCGCCCTTTCATGCCCGCCTTTCCCCCAGATACATCCAATCAAAAGTTTTACATAGCCATTTTATTCAACATAGTTTAAAGTTTTGGAAATAAGGTCCTTAAGGATGACAACCCCTCCCTCCCACAGCCCTCTGGGCAAGGGTTGTAAGGTATGCCCTGGGGATATATAAGGTTTGCACTGAAAGTGTTGTCGTAGAAACTTAAAAAGGCTCATTCAATTGAAAATTGAAAGTGTTAGTGCCTTTTTTAATAGTTGAGAATGATTGGAGTATGACTAACGCCTCTCTCACGCCCACCATTTTCCCAAACACATTCATTCAAAAGTTTGGGATATCTATATTGTTCAATGTAGTTTAAAATTCTGGAAATTGGGTCTTTTAGGATGATAACCCTCTCAGAGCCCTCAGTGCAAGGGTTGTTTGTTATGTCCTGGGGGCATATAAGGCTTACATAGAAAGTAGTTTTAGAAATTTCAAAAAGGACTTATTTGATTGGAAATTGAAACTTCCCTTGTTATACTCAAAAGTGAGTAAAGAGTAATTCACCCCCTTCCCGCGCCCTCTATTTCCCCAAAAACATTGAATCAAAGTTTAGAGACAGCCATTTTGTTCAACGTAGTTGAAAGTTCTGGAAATGATATATTTAAGGATGACAAATCCCCCAGAGCCCCCAGAGCAAAGGTTCTAAGTTATGGCCTGGGGGCATATAAGGTTTTTCCAGATAGAGTTGTCGTAAAACTTCAAAAGGTGCTCATTCAACTGAAAACTGAGAGGGCCAGCGTCCTTTTTAATAATCGAAAGTGACTGGAGGGTAACTAACCCCCCTTTCACGCCCAACATCTCTCCAAACACATCCAATCAAAATTTTCAGATGGCCAATTTGTTCAACGTAGTAAAGTTCTGGAAATTAGGTCTTTCAGAATGACAATCCCTCCCTGCCCTCAGGGCAAGAGTTTTAAGTTATGGCTTGCGGGTATATAAGGTTTTTTTTGAAAATATTGTCGTAGAAACTTCATAAGGGCTCATTTGTATTGAAATTAGAAGGGCTTGTGCCATTTTTAATAGTTGAAAGTGATTGGAGAGTGACTAACGCCCCTCTCATCAGCCCCTCTCACTAGTTTCCCAAACATATCAAATCAAAAATTTGAAATAGCCATTTTGTTAACGGAGGTGAAAGTTCTGGAAATTAAGTCGTAGAGGATAACAAGCACACTAACAGCACTTAGGTAAGGGTTGTAATATATGCCATGGGGGCATATAAGGTGTTTATAAAAAGCATTGTCGTTTCAAAAAGGGATCTTTTGATTGGAAATCGATAGGCCTGGTGCCCTTTTTAATAGTAAAAAAATTGAAAGGCTTGACATTTTTATAGTAAAAATCGGTGTGGATATAATTGTTGTTGTTGTTGTTTAGACCATGAAACTTCGTATCAAAGGAGTTGTCGTGGGAACTTCGAAAAGGGCTCATTTCATTGAAAATAGAAGGGTTGATGCCCTTTTTAACAGTCAAAAGTGATTTGTTGGCAACTAATAACCCTCCCACTTCTTCCTTTCATTTGCCCATTATGTTAAGAAACTAAATGTTGCCTTAAGAATAAACGAAAATGCACTATGAATTCCCAATGTAATGCTAATTGCCAATAAGGCATCTCAGCAGTATCCCAAGAACAATCGAGGGTATTATATTCAAACTTTCGGGGCTTCTTCTGCTCTTAAAATTTTACCTAATCAAAATAGCGTAAGTGTATTTAAGCTATCCAAGAAAGTAAACAGTTTTTTTTTACAAATGGTATCAAGTTTTCTATTTCAGGTCAGCTAGAGGAGGTAGGAAAATAAATTACAGACTACTATTTGTGTCCATATTTTTAAAAGGGTATATTTTGTTAAAAATGGCTGAAATATTTTTTTCAGCACACAAATAGCAGGGCAAACTATAAAGTCTTAAAAAACGAAAAAATTTAAAGAATTATTTTCTTTTTCCCTGAAAAGACTATGTCAATATAAAACTAGCAGAAATTAATTAAAAAATACTTTTTACGAAAAATAAGCTTTTCAGAGAAAAGTAAAGAACTCCATTAAACAAAAATGAACAAAAATAAAATAAAATAGTCTACTAAGCGTGAAACTACCACAAATCAGCCTCGATAAATAAATGAAACACAAAACGAACAGAAATTGCAATAAATAAACGAGTCAAACTCAAGACGAGAGGAAATTAACATAAGTTGGACCCAAAACCTCCTATGCCTTCCAAAGACTAGATAATAATTTGTTCTTTACTCAAAAAAATACAAATATTTTTACTTTTATAACTTTAATAAATCAAATAATATTAACATTTTAAATGCTAAATATCAGTATATGTATATTAAACTGACAATGCACATGCCTTTGTATTTTTTTAGTAAAGTACAAATCATATTCTGGCCTTGGGAAGGCATATGAGTATTGAGCCCATTTAATGTTATTTTCTGCTCATTTTTTGTTTGACTCGGTTATCTATTGTAATTTCTGTTCGTTTTGGCTTTTATTTATTTTTCGATGCTGATTTGTGGTAGTTTCACGCTTGGTAGATTATTTGATTTTATTTTTGCTAATTTTTTGTTTAGTGGAGTTCTTCACTTTTCTTTGAAAAACACATTTTGTGAATTCTTTTTTAATTAATTACAACCAAAAACCGTATTTGTTATGACTAGATTGCTATACCTACAAAATTGCAACAGTCTTTAGCCATAGCTGTTTTCTTTTCCTACAGCATATTCACATAGACTAGGAAGCAATATATCCCTATTTCTAAAGACCTGGGCATTAAAATCTAGTAAAAACACCATATTTCTACCTTGGACCCTTTCTATTTGCTTCTGTAACTGGAAGTAAAATTCATCGGAACCACTAGTATCTCCGTCAGTTCCATCGGGGCATATATTACTATAACTGAAACCCTGAACTTTTAGTCATAAGATGGGCAATTATTGTTCATATTATTAATACCTTCCCAGCCTAAACAAGACTTAACAGCTTCCTTATTCAACATATGCCCTACTCCCTGTTTTATTAGGAGTTTCTGATACTCCTAATAAATTCAATTCGAATATTCTCAATTCGTCAGTCAAAATGTCCATACGATGGTCATTTTTTAACGTCGAAACATTCCAAGTTCCAATTTTCTTGTTCTTTAAACCATTAAAATCATTTTGGACTTAAAAAAAAGCAATGGTCTCAGAAACCAATGCTGGACGGGGACCAATATATCGTCTGAAATCTACGCCGAAGAGCTTAAACGGGCTTAGAAATGGACAGCAAGAAGTCCCTAGGACCACCAGTGTGACAGGAATCTTTGCACAATCCTGGGCTTATTATTGTCATAATGGGGTTTTCAGCACTTGGTGACGCTCTTATATCAACATGGGTCGTGATCCTGTGCTGACAGTCTCTAGCCTATTACCTCCAGCTCATTTTTCATCCGTGCCTACAAGTATTATTCTACTACGGGGAAGCAACCCATAGTAGATAAATTAACCAGGAAAAGATTTTCAGCCTGAAAATTTCCACTGAAACAGACAAAGTCCAGAGGAATTATCCATTGATCAGAGTCCTTTGTTAAAGATATGTCGCTTATTGCAACACAGTAACCCTTTTATGAAATTAAATAGAAAAAACAAGTTTTTCAACTAAAAATAAGAAACTACTTTAAAACTTTAAATAAATTTTTGTTTTCAATATATGAGGGGGCTTCCCCTCTTTAAGCCCCTCTCTCTTTACGCTAAAGTTTGACTTTTTTTCAATTCTTTAAGAAAGACTTCATACACACTAGGGCTCTTTAATTAAAATAAAAAGCTTTGTCAAAGCAATAGAGACGCTAGGCTAATGAGCAAGGGATTGAGGAGGGTGCAGCCCCACTCAAATATGGACCAATTTTTATCAGTTTCAAATGTTGTTCTGTACTTTAAGTTGATAAACCTTACTTCTTAAAATTCTAATTTCTGATTATTAAACAGATTAAACCGGAAAACTGGCTCCCTCAAGGTGGTTTCAGGTACCATCCTCTTTCCCCACTCTGCAATCCCTGACAGTAGCCTATTTCATAACAGGTTATTGGAATTTCAAAAAAGGCTTCGAATTCCTATTAAACGGTATTGTGTTTCAGATGTTGTTCTTAAGGAATTCGGACAAAAAGTCAAAGTTTTTGCATAAAGAGGAACGTCTTGAGGAGGGGGCAACACTTTCCTTATACGTCAAATTTCTGCTCGAATAAGTTTTGATGCTGCTCTTTAATCTCAGTTGAAGAATTTTTTTTTATTTAAATTCTGACAGCTTTTAAATAACACTGACTCCCACTGACTTAAATCTGACTCCCGCTCCATTAAAATTTCTTTACCCAAGGAAAATTTCCACCATGGAAAGTTGTTTTCACATGGAAACACCCCTCTGTCTCAAACGAAATTCCTGCTAGAGAATTCAATTCTAGCTGAAAATTCCATTCAAAAAATGTCCTGCAGAATATCTCGATTGAACATTTTTTAGAAGCGCACTTCATTTAAAAAAAAAAAGATTCATTTAAAAAAAGATTTTAATTTCTAATTGTTTTTTAAAATCTTGCCGGTTATCCCCCTCTGTGAAAAGTTTTCCAGAAAAAAAGACTGTAAAAGGATATTTTTCAGCAAAGGTTTTATCCAGGGAGGGAGTGGTAAAAAAGAAACTTCAAAAAGACATCCGAAATGTAAAATTAATATCTACTCCTTTATGATTTCTGGGAGTATTTCTGGTCTACGCTGTTAATATTAAAGTAGAGAATAACACTAAACCCCAAAATAAGCAGAATTTTTCCGTACAGGAGAACGACTGTCCTTTCCTCATCCATATCTCTACCTTAAGGTGGCAAAAACTTTGGAGTGTTTTCGTTTTGAATAATGAATAGATTGGTTAATATTTTGGGAAAGCCCAGTGTTTTTATTGGATCTGAAAATACAAATTCTAGTCTCTTTTTTAAATCAAGAGGGATTAGAGGCCTGCCAGCAGCACGGGAGTGCTATTTTGTTGGGTGGGGTTATACGGGGGGCTATTTTCTGGAGGGTAGATCCGAAGAGATGTCTTCTTTGCGGAATGGGAGAGGGATTTTTTATGGATGGAGATCTGCAGAGGTTATTTTCTGGGCGAGAGGGGGGGAGATCTACTAGGGGATTAACGCGAGCCATTTCTAGTTTTTAATTTCTAGTAGTTTTTCTTCCATTTCAAATTTCTAGTTTTATTATCTATTCTTGCACTGTTCTTGTTGTTCTATTCTTCTTTTTATTTATTGCTTTCATTCTTATTCTCTTCTTTCACTAATTTAAATGAATAAATAAATCTTAAAACGAGTAAAGCTAAATTTGAATATAAAAATCAAGCTTAAAACGAACAAAAATATTTTACTATTGTAGCATAAATTAAAAAAAAATGACCCCGGAGAAAAGAGAAAAGGAATAGCCCCGGAGCAAAAAGAACAGGTGGGTAAACTTTTTTTGTAAGGGGGTGAAACCAAATATCTATCGGATTTTCTAAGGGATTAACGTGTACCAACGAAAGGGGACAGGCAAAGATAAAAAAGACCGCTAATATCTTTAGATACTTAGAATGAGGCATGTTCAATGCCAGTAAAAATCACAAAGGAACAAAAACGTCGAACAAAAAGAAAAAAGGAATTGCAACTAATAAAGTAAAAAAGAGAAGAGGAAAATCAGAATTGCTTGTCAATAAGACTAAAAGTATTTAAAATCTATCCCGCATTAGACTGGACTCTTATTACCTGGATGGGTTTGCAGTAGCTTAATTATCTTTGGTTTGTCTTTCTTGCGGAAGATAGAGGGGAGGTCAATTGTTTTTGGTTTTCTTTGGAAGAAAAATTCTAGTTTTCTTATCTCTTTGCGCACTGCTCTTGTTGTTCCATTTTTTATTGCTTTCATTCTTATTCTTTTTTTGTTCCAATTTAAATGAATAAATAAATCTTAAGACAAGTACAACTGAAACGGAATATACAAATCAAGCTTAAAACGAACAAATTTTTTTTACTATTTCAGCATAAATTAAAACAAAAACGAACAGAAATTATATGAACAATCATAGGAAACAAATATATATTGTGTACTAATATAAATGAATAAATAAATCTGAAAAAGAATAAAGCTTTACATAAATGTGCGAATCAAGATTGAAGCAAACAAAAATCCCAACAAACTAGAGTATGGGTACCACCTCCTTATACCATCCATAAAAGTCTAAGACCTACTGCATCATTGGCACTTTGATGAAAATTAATTATGTTAGAAATATTGTCTTACCTACTTAATACAACATTGATAAAAAAAAAATGAAATTACAATAAAATTACTCTTTGAAATGATGGGTTATTCAGCAGCTGATATCATAATATATAAAATATTTAGTTTAATATTATTTCTTCCAATACCGTTAACGACAAATTTAGTTTCACTACAAATAAGAATTTAGCTAAAGCCTCCTTCCCTAACTGTAAAAAATATAGCCTACTGCGTCATTGGCTCTTCACCGAAAGCGAATTATATTACAAATATTCTATTTTCCAGTTATTACAGCATTGAATGGAAAATAAAAATTAGACTATTCAAATCTTACTTATTCAATTTAACTTATTATCATAAGGAATTTTATTTATTCAATTTCATTTATTTAATAGAATTTAACCTTTAGCTTCCTTGTAGTATATTAAACGCTAAATACACATTAAATGCATTCAAGACCTTTTGCAAATAAATATTTCCTATTGTACTATAAAATATTACATTCAGACGCCAAATGGTGCAGAAATCTTAGCCTACTTCACCACTGCAGGTGTGGGCAGTTCCAAGAGATATCGAGCTGAACATATTCAATGAAATCAGGTTCCGTCCAGGTTTTTAGCCTGTTTGTAAAATGGGTTCAGACTATAACTGAAATTTTTTGCTGCAGTAAGGTGTGGTTATAAGACAAAACCTAATTTTATTTGGGTTAGGAACATATTTATAGCGTATGTACGATGATGATTCTAGAGAAAAAACTTTATCTACCACAGGAACTTGTTTCGGTGGAAAAGAGAAAAGAGAATCTGGATTTCTTTAGGTTCAACAGCCTTAGCGATTCCTTCTGCGCTGCCTTAAGAAAAATGGAAGTTTGGGGGAGGGGGATCTCCCATCCTAAAAATAGGTTTTCCATCACAATGAAACAATATATATTTTTTAGAGATTAACTATACCCTTTTAAAATGAAAATACTTTCTTCAACTCAAGAATGAGAGACCAGGGCCCACAAATTGATAATAGTACTCTTTTTCAAGATCAAACCATATGTGTTTAAAGTGGAAAATAAATTGTTATTCTTTTTTCAGGTTTTCAAAAATAACTTTGGTTGGGCTTGGGCTTTGTTGACCGATTTCTTTGGTTAGTAACCGAAGCAAATGAACAGGGCTGACCAATCTTTGGAGCATTTCTTGGAAGATATCCCTTGTGAAGAAAAAACACCCCACAAGTGGATACCCGTCCTGTAAGTGTTATTGTTTGAGACTCATAAGGAAATTTCAAAGGAGAGACAAGCCCTATTTTATGCTGTTGGGAGGAGGCCCCCCTTTGGCCCTCAGAAATAGAGCTATAGCCTTTGTATTCAGCTTAATAGCTGAGACAATTCTTTGATGCTTTTAAGGGTCTCCCCTGGCCCTAAGAAATAGAGCTATAGGTTTGATTTTCGGGCTAATAAGTGGATACTTCTTGGAGGGCTTTTGTCCATTGAAAAATTACAGGTTAATAATATGTTCTTTTAAAGCTTAATATATTCTTTTTTAAAGGTGAAAATCCAACCATTTTAATGGGAAATTAAGTTGCTATTGTTTATTTTGTACACCTAGCGAAATTATCGCCACCACCTCAAGGGCCCAACAATGATGGTATGAAGGCTCTTGTCCTGACACACCCACCAGGATTTCGTGACAGTTTCTGTGTCAAAATGGTCCCGGAGAAAAGAGAACAGGAGGGGATAAACTTATTTTGTAAAGGGGTGAACCCAAATAGTGTAGCTCCCGTGACTTTGTTCTAGATGAAGTTTGTGAGACATCATGGCCTCGATGCTGAATTTTTAAGTTGCTTGCTAGAGCAAGTTACCCCCAGCGAGATCAAAAGGCTCCAAGAAGATCAGAGAAGAGTAGGACAAAGTGGAACTGGCACTAGCCCTGTATTGCCTGATTTGTATCTCTTTAATTCTTCCCTGCGCAATGTTTATGTTCTTAGAGCTGAGTTTGGAGACCCCTTCAACACCATTACAGCTTCTAGTATCTATTTGGATTCAAATGATATATTACAATTCTATGTTGTTAAGATTTGAGACCTTCTTCAACGACAAATTAGGAATATGGGAGGGAGGGATGGTAAGCATCAGTCGCACAATATTTTCTTTATATGAATGTAAAGTCTGGTGAAGTGTACCCGCATTACTGGCAAGCAGAAATTCAGACACTAAATATGGACTTGCACAACTTTGAGACTGTATTTTCAAAATGGGTAGGGGTAATTGTGACTAAGGTATATAACTATAGTGAAAAAGAGAGTGGTTCAGTGGTTTTATTTATTGAAATTTTAGAAGTAAATGTAACTAAATTTAAAAATAAATTTTTTTAAGAGGTGGGAGGGGAAGAGAGGTCTGAAACATAATGTAGATTTAAATAAGCTTGAAGATGCATAACGCTGTTCTTTAAATACGGGTCTAGAGAACTTTAAGAACGCGGTCCATGTTGCGGGCCATAAATCCCTAAAAATTATGCTAGTAAGACCTATTAGGACAATTTGGCAGTATATTGGGTGGGGTGGGAGCAGAATTACCCAAAGAAGATGTTGGATGTTTATAGGAGTAATGTTCTGTAACATTTAAAGGAATATATATTTTTGATTTTGCTAATAAACATTTAAAGATTGGTGTTATGGTGTTACAATAGGATACGAATTTTGAAGAGGGACAACGTAAAGATAAAAAAGGTTGGACATGTTCAGCAAGAGCTCCTACTAGCTTGCTAGTGAACCTAATTGAATAGGATATTTTTTCCAATTACACATATTAGTTACATTTTAAGTCAAGGGAGGAAGATAACTTCATGTCGCTACGGTCCAGCGTGTCTAAACTAGACTCTATACAGAATAAAAACTAAAACATCACTTGAGGCAAAGTAAACGTCAAGAATACCAGTATTAGCAGACAATTTTGGGTGACAATTCCATCTTACGTAAAAAATTTCCAAAATTCACTCTTACAGAGCTACAAGGTGGCCTTTGACATAGAAGCTAAACAAACAGGCCTGTATAATCTATTGAAATCAAATTTTATTATAGAACATAAAGCCATTGCAGTCTTCTATGCACATGGACAGAAAGATTCTAGTAATATTATCCAGTTGATAGAGATATTTAAGACAATGGGTTGGAATAATTGTTTGGGTGCGGCCATGTTTGCACTTATTAAAACTGCCAATAAGTCAATCTCACTGCTCTGCAACATAAATTACCCAATGTGTCTATCACCAGAGGATGAATTGGCTATTGAAGAAAAGAAAATGTGTTAGATTTGTAAGGGGAAATTTGTTGAGGGTAGGGGGAAAACCCAAATTTGTGACCATGATCATTTAAGTAATCCAATTTTATCGGAAGGTGGATTAACTTCTGTGTACTGGCATACGAAACTTGTAATTTAAACGCTAAGCTGAAACACTTTCTACCGGTTTACATCCACAATACCAGCTATGATTTGAAATTCATATTATCAGCGTTGGCACGTTTGCAGAAAGGTGACGTTGCATATTGTGCATGGGTAAATGGTGCTTTTTCTTATAAAAACGTACCCAAATCATTTGAGAAACTGCTAGTCTTATGTTTTACATGGGAAACAATTGATAATATCATGCGGGTCTTAAAAAAAAATGCGTTTTAACATCCCTATAGTTTTGTCCCCAGATCGCTAAATCTATTAATTCAAGTAAAGAAAGGCAAATATTTTGATATTTTACCCTCTTTAATTCACGCTTTCCAAATGACGTAATTTATGATTTATTGATACTTAAGGACATATACCCGTATTCGCGTGATAGCTCCATCTCGATGCTACGTGAGGAAAATTGCAACCCATCAAAGTGTTTCATGATTCACTTTACGACCGTCGATGGACCTTGGGGAACTATGAATTTACTAAGAAAACTTGGGCAACGAGAAGATGTAAAAATGGGGAGGATTATCGTAAAATGTACCTGGCAAGTCATGTATTGACATTGTTGGATATTGTATGTAATAAGGCGGATAAAACCTGTAAGGAATTTGAACTGGATTTGGGGTATTATTTTTCAACTCCTCATTTTGGATTTGAGCTAATGGATTTAAGTAAAAAAAACTCAGTAAAGAGAAAATAGGTCTGGTTACTGACGTTTATCTGCACTTTTTTATAGATAGATTCATAAGGGGATGGTATGTATTTCATTGAGATAGTATCCTAGAAACCAACACGACTACAAAAAGCACCGATCAAAAACGGGACCAAATTTTTTTTTACAAAACCCCTTTATCTGTTGGCAATGGCTAACTACTCTTTGCCATGAAGGAAATGGCTACAAATGGCTGGACAATCCTCGTGATCCAAGGTTCTCAATCATTGCCACTGTTGAGGGAAATGGACCGGAAGGATGGTTTTCAAAATTGATGGTGACACATCAGTGGAACTTCATGACTCCGTAAAGAAAATTTTTTTTTCCCTGCATAAGCAGGAACATGTCTAAGGACTCACTCAGTCTATATGATATTTCTTGGGTAGAGGACGGGGGTATGCACTAAAAACTTTCAAATTAAAAGCTTATTGCCAACTTCACCGAAAACAAGATGTTATTTTACAGTACATTCTATTCCAGTGGATGGTAGCCAATGGTTTTAGGGTAAAGAAGATTCATAGAGCCTTTCGATTCGAACAAAAGCCACACATGAAGAGGCTTATTGACACCTTTTTCAGTAAACACTCTGAAACACAGACAAAGGTTGAAAAAGAGATCTTCTAACTCATTTTGAATTCAGCCTTCGGTAAAATGTAAGAGAGTGTTTGCAATTGGAGTCATTCTGACGTTGTAACCAACCCAAAAGAATATGCACGAAACATTTTCGATCCAAATTTTCTATCTTTTACGATCAGAGATTCTAATGTGATACTTTTACAAAAAAAGAAACGTCATTCTAAATGAATACACTGGCACTGGCAGTGCCATATAAGTGATTTCAAAAAAGTCTTGTTGGAACTTCATTACAATAGGTGTAAGCTCCAATTGCTACGAGAGGGGCAAGTTTAAGTTTACTATGGAGACTCTGATTAACTCGAATTAAAAGTTAAAACAGAAAGTCTATTGGACAATTTGGAAAACAGCGAGCACCTTAGCTTTTGAATAGACTACACCAACTGAGACTAGTCCACTTAACCAAAGCTGATTAAGCGCCAGACACCACATAAGCTATTTTGTCTAAAATCTGAGACGAGAGCAACTTGATTTCCAATTATTTGGTTGTAGCTTGACAGGCGTTGTGTGTGCAAAAACATCGAAAGGACAACGAAAAAGTCTATAAGGTGTCTGCACACTATCTAAAGGAAAAAATCGTCTGATTTCTTGAGTGCTTATAAACACTGCTTAGAGCATAATTTTGTTCCAAGAGCATATGTCATGGTAATTTGTTCTTAAAATTTGAAAGCCATACAGTTAAAGTTCAGAATAAAGTCAAATCCACCATATCGAATAAATTCTATGTGTTTGCAGGCAGTGTAAAGGTTACACCCCTTGCATATTATCTAGCTTCAGACAAATATGTAACTGCGCAGTATAACAGCATCTCAGTCTGAAAAAAATGTAATAGTTGGCGAGAGGACGAGCCGTTTTCTCCATCTCAGCAGTGTTTGATGTAGTGATATTGTTTGCGCAAGATGGAATTGTTTTTTTCAAACAGGTTTGAATAAACTTCGAAGTGCTTTTAATTTATAAGTGCCTATTTTTGTAAATATGTTGTTTTCCAAAGTGTTTATGTAAATATGTTGTTTTTAAAAAAAAATTTAGTGCATTTATGTAACATTAAAGAAAATATGTATTTTAGTTTTTGCGTTTTTGAACATGGGAAATTAGCATTTATTTAATAGATTGAGGTAAGGTTAGTTCTATAGTGACAGCGAGAAAGTTATATATATATCAATTCAAAATTCCTTTCAGATAATTTCATTGCAGGCCCTCAGTGTTTGGTAAAACAAAACTTTTAACAAAAGTAATTGAAAATCGCTATAAAATGCTTTTAGAAAATTCAAAAGATCTACTTTTGCTATTGCGTATGGCAAGAGCCCTATGATAAAATAGAGACTATTGCACCGGAAACATATTTCATACGGAGGCTTAACGCATTCAGTATTATGGAACCAAACTAGAGGATGAACATTGATGATTTAGTCGAAACCATTGAATATTGGTCTCAGGAGATGTTAAAATTATTCATGGTAGGAGATAAGATATTTATTTTAAAAAAATCGCTATCACAAGCCCACAAAGCGCCGAATTCGGATTTTGGAGTCGACAACAAATAAATCGTTACACTAAAAATGCAAAAAACAACAATAAAATAGAGAAAACCATAATGAACATCATTTAAAAGTCAATAATTAAAACTGTAAAAAGTCAATTAAAACATTAAAAAAAACAAAAATTGGTCAAAATAAGCTTAGAGCGAGACATAAATGCATTAAAAACTGGTCAAAGTAAACTTAGAACGAGACAATAAATGCATTTAAATTAAAAGGGATACTAAGAAAGTGTCAGCAATTAAACTAAAGTAAATCAATAAAAGAGTTAAAAACAATAAAAACTGGTCAAGAAAGGGGGGGGGCAAGCAAAAGAGTGCAAGAACCTGGGCAGTACCATCAGATAATTAACAAAAAAGAGGAAAAAAGAAACAATTGAGGCATTTTATTCATATTCTCTGTAATGAAGGGGATAAAAGTTCTTTCGTATCTGGAAGTAACGCAGCGAATGGGGGACAAAGCAGGGATGGGCTCAGAAACAGCTCGAGGTGGCCGTATTCTGGGTGGGGAGTGACGTTTGGGGAAAATACTTGCCGTCCGAGGGTTTGTTATGGCATTTTTTGCACAACGGAGGCACAACGAAACCCTCCTTTGCTCCAGGGTTTTCAGACTAGCTTTTTTTAGGAGCAGAGAGTATGGCACCTTGCCTTCTTTGAAAATTATTAGCAAGGCCCGTTTTTGAATTGATTCGATTTTTTCCGATTCTTCGCGAGAGATACCAGGGTGCCAAACTGGACAAGCATATTCTAGATGCGGGCAGACAAAAGACGTGTAAATTCTTAAGGAGTGGGAAGGGGGGACTCTGAATTTATTTAGGAGCTTAAGGAGGGCGATAGACACATTAGCTCTATGGATGATGTCATTAACGTGGATATCCCACTTTAAATTTGAAGAAATTGTGACGCCAAGTAGTTTAAATGAGGACACAGAAATTTCAGGAGGGATATGATTAAGAAAATAGGGCGAGGATTTGAGGAAACGAACGGGCAATATCATGGACTTAGAGGGGTTTACTGTCATGTCTAAGTCTAAGGCCTCGTCTCTAATTTAATTGAGGATTCTCAGGGTCACTTATTGAATTTCTGAAGCAAATATCAACAACCGTTAGGCTATCAACAAATTTCCATTAGTCAGGCAATTCCTTTGCGAGGCTGTTAATCATGACTTAAAAAAAGATGGTACCTAGGAGAGTACCTTGGGGTATGCCATTGTGGACAGGGAGAGGATTTGAATAATGATTTTGGTATTTGACAACTTGCGATCTATTTGTTAAAAAGGAGGCAACTAATTTCACCAGTAAGGGATTAATATTGAACTCGTTGACAAGTTTCTCAATTAAAATATTGTGGTTAACAAGGTCGAATGCTTTCTGAAGGTCAATGGAAATTAAATTTAGCCAGGAATTAGGCTTTTCAAGGATTTTTCTGATGTGATCAATAAGAGAAACGAGGTAATGGGAAGTAGAGGTGGATTTTAGGCTCCCAAATTGTTTCAAGTCAGTAAGAGGTAACATTTTTTCCTTTAGCCAATCTGCAAGTAATCCTTCATAAAGTTTCGAGAAAATAGGAGTAACAGTAATAGGCCGGACGCCTTCAAAACCAGGCTTTCCGTTTTTCTTTTTCAAAGGGGTTATGAAACCCTGTTTC
Organism: Artemia sp. Qi Xiang Cuo; assembly: GCF_049724085.1. Classification (NCBI taxonomy): domain Eukaryota; kingdom Metazoa; phylum Arthropoda; class Branchiopoda; order Anostraca; family Artemiidae; genus Artemia; species Artemia sp. Qi Xiang Cuo. The sequence goes on along the minus strand of NC_142798.1, from coordinate 8,488,498 downwards.
CAAATTGTAGGAATTTGCCCGGACTCGGTAATCTTGTTAAACAGGAAAGACAAGGGCTTAGACAAGAAATCACCGAAGGCACTGATAAGAGGAAAGGGGATATCCAAAGGACAAATACTTGTCTTTCTTAGTTTTTGAATTCTTCTTTCTATCTCAGACGGAGAAACAGTGGGTAAAGAAGGGGAAAGGGCTAATCAGGGGAAAGATCTCATAACAAAAAAACTGCTGTAACTGTTGTTCTCTGCATGGTTCGATCTCATAAAAAAAAACTGCTGTAACCGTTGTTCTCTGCAATATCTTTAATCAGAGCAAGTTTTTGTGAACACTTTCTTTGATTTTTACTTGCTACATTATCTACAGGGATATTTTTCATTCAAACTCCCGAAAAACTTTTAACAAAAAAGTAGTTTAACCGAAACTTATGCTCTCGCTATACAGTCAGGCTACAAATAAAGTCTATAGTTACAATTCTATTCAATCTCAATTAAAACACTACCGAGGATTTACGTGTTGTCATTGATTTTTTCGCAGTGTACTGTATATCTACCAATGAGCAGGAAAAACGTAATTAGATGTTATCACTACATGAAGCTATTGCTTGAAAACAAACGTAGCCTATATTTTATGTCCTAGTTAATTAAAAAATGCGGCTTAGGAAGGTTATACACAAAATGGTGTTGACAAAGAATTCATGAATCTTCTATCGAGCTTTGTTTATTTTATGTGAAGGTAATGTTCAACTGCCAGAAGTAGTTAAGCAATAGACAAAGCAACATGGTTCATTTGTCCGCACCCTAGCATGAAGAATAATGGAAGGGATTTTAAAAGAAAACAGCTTCTTCAAGCGGGCAGTAGTTTCTTTTCATTGTTACTGCCAATAATTGCAAGACTTATAAACACTATTTTCTAAAAAATACTGAGCCCTACAGGCTGTCACCAGTAGAACTCATCCCCTTTAGCATATGAGTACCATGAAGATAATCTTTGTAATTTTCTTAACAATGAGACAATTACCAGCGATTAAAAATTATCTTTCATTGATTAAAAATTACTTTTGCTTCAACATGGGCTCTAACGTGTGGACAGGCATAAACCTTACCACGAAAGAAAGCTCAAAGAAAGTATCATTGGCAGTGTCTAACCAACAAATTAACCATCATAACCACTATCAAACCAAGAAGAAAAAGATTTTCTATTTTTTAAAATTTAGCAAGCATTGAAGACCTGCTTGAAGACCTGATAGTTACAATTCTTACTTTTTGTGGGTGCTTAGTGTCTGAAACTTATTATTTTAGATACTTTTTTGGTGTTTTGTGGTTTTAATTATCTAAAAAATGAATAAGAATAAAAATTTGGCTGTTTGGAGCTTTTAGATTGGAGGTTTCCTAGCTTTTCTTGGGTGCTTTGCGTCTGAAATTCATTGATGGTATTTTACTTTGGTATTTTGTGCTTTAACTCGTCTGAAATTATGAATTAGGATGGTTACTTGGCTCTTTGAGGGTTTCCAGACATCTGTCTCTTAGCGTTTAATGATTGTTTAGTGTTTCAAGTTTAATATTTGAATTGTTTACCCTGGTATCTCACAGTTTGCTTTTTCTTTATTCCTGACTTTGGATTATAAGTTCGGGACTCAGATTTTTATTTCTTCACCTTTATTGGGTGTACCGTGTCAGAAGCGTATTATTTAGAGATGTTTGTTTCGATGCTTAAGGGTTTCAGTTTTGAGGAACTTATGAATTACTGTTTACTGAAGTAGAGAGCTATCTTATACTCCGATCGCTCACCCCTGCTGCCACCTATAACTTTTTTGCACCCCAAATAAGGGCATAGAGTCATTAGGGAGAATGATTGCGTAATCGGTCAATGACCTCTTTCTCCAGGTGTGTTTTTGGCACGCCCTCAGCGAAGGTCAATGTTGTTATTGTTTCCGAGGCAAAATGCCAAGGTCAATGTTATTGTTGTTTTGAACAGAGTCATTAGAGAGAACACGTGGTTAATGGGGTCAATGTTATTGTTATTGTTTCCGACGCAAAATGCCAAGGTCAATGCTATTGTTGTTTTGAACAGAGTCATTAGAGAGAACACGTGGTTAATTGGGTCAATGTTATTGTTGTTTTGAACAAAGTCATTAGAGAGAATACGTGGTTAATGGGGTCAATGTTATTGTTGTTCGAAGCAAAGTTAATGACACTTCCTTCCTGTTCGAGGCAGATGTTATGATCCAATTTGTTGTTGTTTCCGAGCCAAATGTTACGAGTTCCCGGGAAACAGTTAATTAATGTCTGGCAGATGACGTCAAGTTAATTAATGTCTTTGCATTTCCAAAGAGAAAAGTCTCCGAGAAACAGTTAAATCACAGATGATGTCATGATTGATTGATTGACACGAAAGGGTAATTAATTTATTGTTCTAAAGAGAATTGATTCATGAATGGGAAATTAATTTGGACTTCTAACAAGAGAATCGTTACCGAGGGAGATGTTTTGATCTTAGCGCGCGAAAAGGTTTCCAAATAATTTGAAATGCATTAGCGCAGGGATGCCAAACAAATGGAACATGCTGAAATTACGTTTGGGGATAATTTTGGCGAAACCGTTTTAGCTAATTTATGGAACTATTTCGGCGAAACAGCTAGAGACATTATAAAATACGATTTTAGAAGAGATTTTGGAAGAGAATTTGAGTGTGGTCGTTATAATACACAAGTTTCAATTGAACAGTGTTGTGAGGTCCTCTACCCCAACCCCAAAGGTTCCGATCCCCCTACCACAACCCCGAAGGAAGCCCCCGGTCCTCAAAGGTTCTCTGGGCCTCCAAAGGACCCCCGGACCCCCAAAGACCCTCACCCAGTCCCCAAAGGTCCCCAGGCACCCAAAGGGCCCCAGACCCTAAAAAGGCCATACCCGAGCCCCAAAGGCCCTCTCCGGGCCCCACCAGTCCCCCAGACTCCCCCCAGCCATTCCCAGTCTCCCACGGTCCAACCGCCCCCCCACCGCTTTCCCCCCTGCCCCCCCGGCCCTCCCCCCGTACCACAATGCCCTCCCCGGGCTCCCCGGGCCCCCCCCCCGTCCCGATTACTCTCCCCCTACCCTCCCGGCAGCCTCCGGTCCTCCAAGGTCCCCCCGGCTCCCAAAGGCCCACACCCGGTCCCCAAAGGTCCACCGGGCTCCCAAAGGGACCCCAGACCCCCAACGGACCCCAAAGGGCCCAATCCGTGCTCAAGGGCCCCCCCGCACCCCCAAAGGTCCTCCACCAGTCCCCAAACGCCCTCTCCCGTTCCCAAAGGTCCACCAGGCACCCAAAGGGCCCCAGACCCGAAAAAGGCCATACCCGAGCCTCCAAAGGTCCTCCACCCGTCCCCAAAGGCCCTCTCCCGGTCCCAAAGGTCCACCAGGCACCCAAAGGTCCCCAGACCCTAAAAAGACCATACCCGAGCCCCCCAAAGGCCCTCCCCGGTCCCCAAAGGTCCACCAGATCCCCACAAGCCCTCCACCGGGCCCCAAAGGCCCTCCCCGGGCGCCCAGGGCACCCACAGGGCCCCGATGGCTCAACCCCACCCCACAAGGAAGCCACCGGTCCTCCCAGGTCCACCAGGCTCCCAAAGGACCCACTGGACCCCCAAAGGCCCTCACCTGGTCCCCAAAGGTCCACCGGGCTCCCAAAGGGACCCCCAAAGGGCCCCCCGGACCCCAAAGGTCCTCCCCAGGTCCTCAAGGGTCGCCCAGACCCCCAACGGACCCACCGGGCCCCAAAGGGCCCAATCAGTGCTCAAGGGCTCCCCGGACCCCCAAAGGCCCTCACCCGGTCCTCAAAGGTCCACCGGGCTCCCAAAGGACCAATCGGTCCTCAAGGACCCTCTCAGACGTGCAAAGACCCTCCCCAGACCCCCAAAGGCTCATCCCGGTCCTCAAAGGTCCCATCAGGCTCCCATATGACCACCCCACCCCTCAAGGGTCCCCTGGCTCCCCCAACCCCCACCCCCGCCCCCTCCCAAGAACCCCCTCTATATTTTTAACACTTTTTATGGCTTTATTATATCCTTTTAGAACAAGTTCCTTTCATAATGTCCGTCCTAAACCCATTTTCCAACTTGAAGTACTTATCTTTTTCACCCACTTTCTCAATGAAAAAAAAATTAGTTTTTAATCAATTCTAATTTTCCAAATAATATAAAAATTTTCCACTTTAGTTCAGATCTGTCTCGAAGAGATGAAAAATTTAAAATACTCTTCCAAATTTTTCGCAGAAGATAAAAAAAGTTCAAGTTTTCTTCTGAATTTTACCAAAGAACGTGCTCCAATTCCAATTCCTCCAGAGAAAACAAAATCTTCCACTTCAGTTCTATATTTCACAAAGATATAAAGAAATTTAAAGTTCAAGTCTAAATTTTTCCGTGAAAGATAGAAAAAGTAATACCATACTTGTGAATATTTTCACGGAAGATAAAAAGTTCTAGTTCAATTTACAATTTCCTCAACGAAGTGAAGAAAGGTTCAAGTTCTCTTCTGAATTTTACTAAAGAACAAAATTCAATTCTAATTTCACCAGAGAAAATAAAAATCTTCCACTTCAGTTCTTTATTTCACAAAGACATAAAGAAATTTAAAGTACAATTCTAAATTTTTCGGTGGAAGATAGAAAAAGAAATACCATACTTGTGAATATTTTCCCGGAAGATAAAAATTTCTAGTTCAATTTACAGTTTACTCAATGAAGTCAAGGAAAGTTCAAGTTCTATTCTTAATTTTGCCACAGAACACAATTCAATTCTAATTTTTTCAGAGAAAACAAAAATCTTCCACTTCAGTTCTTTATTTCACAAAAACATAAAGAAATTTAAAGTTCAATTCTAAATTTTTCGGATGAAGCTCGACAATGCAATAACATACTCGTGACTATTTTCCCGGAAGATAAAAAGTTCTAGTTCAATTTAAAATTTCCTCAACGAAGTGAAGAAAGGTTCAAGTTCTCTTCTGAATTTTACTAAAGAACAAAATTCAATTCTAATTTCACCAGAGAAAATAAAAATCTTCCACTTCAGTTCTTTATTTCACAAAGACATAAAGAAATTTGAAGTTCAATTCTAAATTTTTCGGTGGAAGATAGAAAAAGCAATACCATACTTGTGAATATTTTCCCGGAAGATAAAAAGTTCTAGTTCAATTTACAATTTCCTCAATGAAGTCAAGGAAAGTTCAAGTTCTCTTCTGAATTTTACCACAGACCATGCTTCAATTCTAATTTTTTCAGAGAAAACAAAAATCTTCCACTTCAGTTATTTATTTCACAAAGACATAAAGAAATTTAAAGTACAATTCTAAATTTTTCGGTGGAAGATAGAAAAAGTAATACCATACTTGTGAATATTTTCCCGGAAGATAAAAAGTTCTAGTTCAATTTACAGTTTCCTCAATGAAGTGAAGAAAGATTCAAGTTCTCTTCTGAATTTTACTAAAGAACAAATTCAATTCTAATTTCACCAGAGAAAATAAAAATCTTCCACTTCAGTTCTTAATTTCACAAAGACATAAAGAAATTTAAAGTTCAGTTCTAAATTTTTCGGTGGAAGATAGAAAAAGTAATACCATACTTGTGAATATTTTCCCGGAAGATAAAAAGTTCTAGTTCAATTTACAGTTTCCTCAATGAAGTCAAGGAAAGTTCAAGTTCTCTTCTGAATTTTACTAAAGAACAAAATTCAATTCTAATTTCACCAGAGAAAATAAAAATATTCCACTTCACTTCTTTATTTCACAAAGACATAAAGAAATTTAAAGTTCAATTCTAAATTTTTCGGTGGAAGATAGAAAAAGAAATACCATACTTGTGAATATTTTCCCGGAAGATAAAAAGTTCTAGTTCAATTTACAGTTTCCTCAATGAAGTCATGGAAAGTTCAAGTTCTCTTCTGAATTTTACCATAGAACAAAATTCAATTCTAATTTAACCAGATAAAATAAAATCTTCCACTTCAGTTCTTTATTTCACAAAGACATAAAGAAATTTAAAGTTCAATTCTAAATTTTTCGATGGAAGATAGAAAAAGTAATACCATACTTGTGAATATTTTCCCGGAAGATAAAAAGTTCTAGTTCAATTTACAGTTTCCTCAATGAAGTCAAGGAAAGTTCAAGTTCTCTTCTGAATTTTACCAAGGAACACGCTTCAATTCTAATTTTTTCAGAGAAAACAAAAATCTTCCACTTCAGTTCTTTATTTCACAAAGACATAAAGAAATTTAAAGTACAATTCTAAATTTTTCGGTGGAAGATAGAAAAAGTAATACCATACCTGTTAATATTTTCCCGGAAAATAAAAAGTTCTAGTTCAATTTACAATTTCCTCAACGAAGTGAAGAAAAGTTCAAGTTCTCTTCTGAATTTTACCAAAGAACAAATTCAATTCTAATTTCACCAGAGAAAATAAAAATTTTCCACTTAAGTTATTTATTTCACATAGATATAAAGAAATTTAAAGTACAGTTCTAAATTTTTCGGTGGAAGATAGAAAAAGTAATACCATACTTGTGAATATTTTCCCGGAAAATAAAAAGTTCTAGTTCAATTTACAGTTTCCTCAATGAAGTCAAGGAAAGTTCAAGTTCTCTTCTGAATTTTACCAAAGAACACGCTTCATTTCTAATTTTTTCAGAGAAAACAAAAATCTTCCACTTCAGTTCTTTATTTCACAAAGACATAAAGAAATTTAAAGTTTAATTCTAAATTTTTCGGAGGAAGATAGAAAAGTCATACCATACTTGTGAATATTTGCCCGGAAGATAAAAAGTTCTAGTTCAATTTACAGTTTCCTCAACGAAGTGAAGCAAAGTTCAAGTTCTCTTCTGAATTTTACCAAAGAACACGCTTCAATTCTAATTTTTTCAGAGAAAACAAAAATCTTCCACTTCAGTTCTTTATTTCACAAAGACATAAAGAAATTTAAAGTTTAATTCTAAATTTTTCGGAGGAAGATAGAAAAGTCATACCATACTTGTGAATAGTTTCCCGGAAGATAAAAAGTTCTAGTTCAATTTACAGTTTCCTCAATGAAGTCAAGGAAAGTTCAAGTTCTCTTCTGAATTTTACCAAAGAACACGCTTCAATTCTAATTTTTTCAGAGAAAACAAAAATCTTCCACTTCAGTTCTTTATTTCACAAAGACATAAAGAAATTTAAAGTACAATTCTAAATTTTTCGGTGGAAGATAGAAAAAGCAATACAATACTTGTGAATATTTTCCCGGAAAATAAAAAGTTCTAGTTCAATTTACAATTTCCTCAACGAAGTGAAGAAAGGTTCAAGTTCTCTTCTGAATTTTAATAAAGAAAAAAATTCAATTATAATTTCACCATAGAAAATAAAAATATTCCAATTCAGTTATATATTTAACAAAGAAATATATAAATTTAAAGTTAAATTCTAAATTTTTCGGTGGAAGATAGAAAAAGTAATACCATACTTGTGAATATTTTCCCGGAAGATAAAAAGTTCTAGTTCAATTTACAGTTTCCTCAACGAAGTGAAGAAAATTTCAAGTTCTCTTCTGAACTTTACCAAAGAACACGGTTCAATTCTAATTTCAACAGAGAAAACAAAAATCTTCCACTTCAGTTCTTTATTTCACAAAGACATAAAGAAATTCAAAGTACAATTCTAAATTTTTAGGAGGAAGATAGAAAAAGTAATACCATACCTGTGAATATTTTCCCGGAAGATAAAAAGTTCTAGTTCAATTTACAGTTTCCTCAATGAAGTCAAGGAAAGTTCAGGTTCTCTTCTGAATTTTACAAAATAACAAAATTCAATTCTAATTTCACCAGACAAAATAAAAATCTTCCACTTCAGTTCTTTATTTCACAAAGACATAAAGAAATTTAAAGTTCAATTCTAAATTTTTCGGTGGAAGATAGAAAAAGAAATAGCATACATGTGAATATTTCCCCGGAAAATAAAAAGTTCTAGTTCAATTTACAGTTTCCTCAATGAAGTCAAGGAAAGTTCAAGTTCTCTTCTGAATTTTACCAAAGAACACGCTTCAATTCTAATTTCTTCAGAGAAAATAAAAATCTTCCTCTTCAGTTCTTTATTTCAAAAAGACATAAAGAGATATAAAGTACAATTCAAATTTTTCGGTGGAAGATAGAAAAAGCAATAACATACGTTTGAATATTTTCCCGGAAAATAAAAAGTTCTAGTTCAATTTACAATTTCCTCAACGAAGTGAAGAAAGCTTCAAGTTCTCTTCTGAATTTTACTAAAGAACAAAATTCAATTCTAATTTCACCAGAGAAAATAAAAATCTTCCACTTCAGTTCTTTATTTCACAAAGACATAAAGAAATTTAAAGGACAATTCTAATTTTTCGGTGGAAGATAGAAAAAGTAATACCATACTTGTGAATATTTTCCCGGAATATAAAAAGTTCTAGTTCAATTTAAAATTTTCTCAACGAAGTCAAGGAAAGTTCAAGTTCTCTTCTGAATTTTCTCAATGAACACACTTCAATTCTAATTTCTCCAGAGAAAATAAAAATATTCCACTTCAGTTCATTATTTCACAAAGACATAAAGAAATTAAAAGTTCAATTCTAAATTTTTCGGTGGAAGATAGAAAAAGTAATACCATACCTGTGAATATTTTCCCGGAAGATAAAAAGTTCTAGTTCAATTTTAAATTTTCTCAACGAAGTCAATGAAAGTTCAAGTTCTCTTCTGAACTTTACCAAAGAACACACTTCAATTCTAATTTTTTCAGAGAAAACAAAAATCTACCACTTCAGTTCTTTATTTCACAAAGACATAAAGAAATTTAAAGTTCAATTCTAATTTTTCGGTGGGTGATAGAAAAATTAATGCCGTACTTGTGATTATTTTCACGGAAGATAAAAAGTTCTGCTTCAATTTTAAATTTTCCCGGAAGATAAAAAGTTCTAGTTCAACTTGCTATTATCTTTGTGAAAACACACAAACTCAGACAAAATGTTCAATGTTCCTTTAGTACCTATGCAATTAGACTAAAAATGAAGATATTTATGCAGAGTTTCAACTCGCTATGGCTAAGTTTGCTAAAAACAAGCTATTTTCTTGCGAAACCACACAAAATCAGAAAAAATGTTCAATGTTCCTTAAGCACCTACGCAATTAGGCTTAAATGAAGATATTTATGCAGAGTTTCAACTCGATATGGCTAAGTTTGCTAAGAACAAGCTATTTTCTTGCGAAAACACACGAAATCAGAAAAAATATTGTTAGGTTAGGTTAAGTTAGATTAGGTTAGGTTAGCCTACGTACGCGCGCATATAGGTTAAGTAAGGTTGGATTAAGTTAGGTTAGGTTAAGTTAGGTTAGGTTAGATTAAGTTAGATTAGGTTAAGTTAGGTTAGGTTAGGTTAGATTAAGTTAGGTTAGGCTAGGTTAGCCTACGTACGCGCGCGTATGTAGGCTAACCTAGCCTAACCTAACTTAATCTAACCTAACCTAGCCTAACTTAACCTAATCTAACTTAATCTAACCTAACCTAACTTAACCTAACCTAACTTAATCCAACCTTACTTAACCTATATGCGCGCGTACGTAGGCTAACCTAACCTAATCTAACTTAACCTAACCTAACAATATTTTTTCTGATTTTGTGTGTTTTCGCAAGAAAATAGCTTGTTTTTAGCAAACTTAGCCATATCGAGTTGAAACTCTGCATAAATATCTTCATTTAAGCCTAATTGCGTAGGTGCTTAAGGAACATTGAACATTTTTTCTGATTTTGTGTGTTTTAGCAAGAAAATAGCTTGTTTTTAGCGAACTTAGCCATACCGAGTTGAAACTCTGCATAAATATATTCATTTTTAGTCTAATTGCATAGGTACTAAAGGAACATTGAACATTTTTTCTGAGTTTGTGTGTTTTCACAAAGATAATAGCAAGTTGAACTAGAACTTTTTATCTTCTGGGAAAATTTAAAATTGAAGTAGAACTTTTTATCTTCCGTGGAAAATAATCACAAGTACGGCATTAATTTTTCTATCACCCACCGAAAAATTAGAATTGAACTTTAAACTTCTTTATGTCTTTGTGAAATAAAGAACTGAAGTTGAAGATTTTTGTTTTCTCTGAAAAAATTAGAATTGAAGCGTGTTCTTTGGTAAAATTCAGAAGAGAATTTGAATTTTCATTGACTTCGTTGAGAAAATTTAAAATTGAACTAGAACTTTTTATCTTCCGTGAAAATATTCACAAGTATGGTATTACTTTTTCTATCTTCCACCGAAAAATTTAGAATTGTACTTTAAATTTCTTTATGTCATTGCGAAATAAGGAACTGAAGTGGAAGATTTTTATTTTCTCTGGAGAAATTAGAATTGAAGTGTGTTCATTGAGAAACTTCATAAGAGAACTTGAACTTTCCTTGACTTAGTTGAGAAAATTTTAAATTGAACTAGAACTTTTTATCTTCCGGGAAAATATTCACAAGTATGGTATTACTTTTTCTATCTTACTCCGAAAAATTAGTATTGACCTTTAAATTTCTTTATGTCCTTGTGAAATAAAGAACTGAAGTGGAAGATTTTTATTTTCTCTGGTGAAATTAGAATTGAATTGTGTTCTTTAGTAAAATTCAGAAGAGAACTTGAAGCTTTCTTCACTTCGTTGAGGAAATTGTAAATTGAACTAGAACTTTTTATTTTCCGGGAAAATATTCACAAGTATGGTATTGCTTTTTCTATCTTCCACCGAAAAATTAGAATTGTACTTTAACTTTATTTATGTCTTTGTGAAATAAAGAAATGAAGTGGAAGATTTTTGTTTTCTCTGAAAAAAATTAGAATTGAAGCGTGTTCTTTGGTAAAATTCAGAAGAGAACTTGAACTTTCCTTGACTTCATTGAGGAAACTGTAAATTGAACTAGAACTTTTTATCTTCCGGTAAAATATTCACAAGTATGGTATTACTTTTTCTATCTTCCATCGAAAAATTTAGAATTGTACTTTAAAGTTCTGTTTGTATGTTTTAAATCGATATGTTTAGTTTTATATTTTTAGGGGCTCGTGAGTTATTAGATTATTATTTTGTTCTGTGGTAAAAATCAGAAGAGACCTTGAACATTCATTGTCTTCCGGGAGGACACTTGCCAGTTTAATCGAAATTTTTATCATACGTTACCATATTCAAAAGTATGGTCTTGCTTTTTCTATCTTCCACAGAAAAATTAGAATTGTACTTTAAATTTCTTTATGACTTTGTGAAATAAAGAACTGAAGTGGAAGATTTTTGTTTTCTCTTGAGAAATTAGAATTGAACCGTGTTCTTTGGTAAAATTCAGAAGAGAACTTGAACTTTCCTTGACTTCGTTGAGTAAATTGTTAATAGAACTAGAACTTTTTATCTTCCGGGAAAATATTCACAGGTATGGTATTGCTTTTTCTATCTTCCACCGAAAAATTTTGAATTGAACTTTGAATTTCTTTATGTCTATGTGAAATAGAGAACTGAAGTGGAAGATTTTTGTTTTCTCTGGAGAAATTAGAATTGAATGTTGTTCTTTGGTAAAATTCAGAAGAAAACTTGAACTTTTCTTCACTTCGTTGAGGAAATTGTAAATTGAACTAGAACTTTTTATTTTCCGGGAAAATATTCACATGTATGGTATTGCTTTTTCTATCTTCCACCGAAAAATTTAGAATTTAACTTTAAATTTCTTTATGTCTTTGTGAAATAAAGAACTGAAGTGGAAGATTTTTGTTTTCTCTGTATAAATTAGAATTGAAGCGTTTTCTTTGGTAAAATTCAGAAGAGAACTTGAACTTTCCTTGACTTCATTGAGGAAACTGTAAATTGAACTAGAACTTTTTATTTTCCGGGCAAATATTCACAAGTATGGTATTACTTTTCTATCTTCCTCCTAAAAAATTATAATTAAACTTTAAATTTCTTTATTTAAGTGTGAAATAATGAACTAAAGATGAATATTTTTGTTGTCTCTGACAAAATTAGAATTGAAGCGTGTTCCTTAGTAAAATTCAGAAGAGATCTTGAACTTTCCTTGACTTCATTGAGGAAACTGTAAATTGAACTAGAACTCTTTATTTTCCGGGCCAATATTCACAAGTATGGTATGACTTTTCTATCTTCCTCCGAAAAATTTAGAATTAAACTTTAAATTTCTTTATGTCTTTGTGAAATAAAGAACTGAAGTGGAAGATTTTTGTTTTCTCTGACAAAATTAGAATTGAAGCGTGTTCTTTGGTAAAATTCAGAAGAGAACTTGAACTTTCCTTGACTTCATTGAGGAAACTGTAAATTGAACTAGAACTTTTTATCTTCCGGGAAAATATTCACAAGTATGGTCTTACTTTTTCTATCGTCCACCGAAAAATTTAGAATTGAACTTTAAATTTCTTTATGTCTTTGTGAAATAGAGAACTGAAGTGGAAGATTTTATTTTCTCTGGTTAAATTAGAATTGAATTTTGTTCTTTAGTAAAATTCTGAAGAGAACTTGAACGTTCCATGACTACATAGAGGAAACTGTAAAGTGAACTAGAACTTTTTATCTTCCGGGAAAATATTAACAAGTCTGGTAGTACTTTTTCTATCTTCCATCGAAAAATTTAGAATTGAACTTTAAATTTCTTTATGTCTTTGTGAAATAGATAACTGAAGTGGAAGATTTTTATTTTCTCTGGTGAAATTAGAATTGAATTTTGTTCTTTGGTAAAATTCAGAAGAGAACTTGAACTTTCCATGACTTCCTTGAAGGAAAGTTCAAGAGAACTTGAACTTTCCTTGACTTCATTGAGGAAACTGTAAATTGAACTAGAACTTTTTATCTTCCGGGAAAATATTCACAAGTATGGTATTACTTTTTCTATCTTCCACCGAAAAATTTAGAACTGAACTTTAAATTTCTTTATATCTTTGTGAAATAAAGAACTGAAGTGGAAGATTTTTATTTTCTCTGGTGAAATTAGAATTGAATTTGTTCTTTAGTAAAATTCAGAAGAGAACTTGAACCTTTCTTCACTTCGTTGAGGAAATTGTAAATTGAACTAGAACTTTTTATTTTCCGGTAAAATATTCACAAGTATGGTATTGCTTTTTCTATCTTCCACCGAAAAATTTAGAATTGTACTCTAAATTTCTTTATGTCTTTGTGAAATAAAGAACTGAAGAGGAAGATTTTTGTTTTCTCTAACAAAATGAGAATTGAAGCGTGTTCTTTGGTAAAATTCAGAAGAGAACTTGAACTTTCCTTCACTTCATTGAGGAAACTGTAAATTGAACTAGAACTTTTTATTTTCCGTGAAAATCTTCACACGTATGGTATTACTTTTTATATCTTCCATCGAAAAATTTAGAATTGAACTTTAAATTTCTTTATGTCTTTGTGAAATAAAGAACTGAAGTGTAATATTTTTATTTTCTCTGAAAAAATTAGAATTGAACCATGTTCTTTAGTAAAATTCAGAAGAGAACTTGAAATTTCCTTGACTTCGTTGAGGAAATTGTAAATTGAACTAGAATTTTTTATTTTCCGGGCAAATATTCACAAGTATGGTATGACTTTTCTATCTTCCTCCGAAAAATTTAGAATTGTACTTTAAATTTATTTATGTATTTGTGAAATAAAGAACTGAAGAGGAAGATTTTTGTTGTCTCTAAAAAAATTAGAATTGAAGCGTATTCTTTGGTAAAAGTCAGAAGAGAACTTGAACTTTCCTTGACGTCCTTGTTGAAATTGTATCTTTAACTATAACTGGTTCTCTACAGTGGAAATAGTAACAAGTAAAGTCTTCATTTTTATCAATATCTATGAAAAATTTAGAATTTTACTTTGAATTTCTCTATGACTATGTTTAATAGAGACCTGAATAGGTCGAGTTTTGTTTTATCTGGATAAAGTAGAATTGAATTTTTTTGTTTGGTAAAATTCAGAAGAGAACTTGTACTTTCCTTGACTTCATTGAGGAAACTGTAAATTGAACTAGAACTTTTTATCTTCCGGGAAAATATTCACAAGTATTGTATTACTTTTTCTATCTTCCATCGAAAAATTTAGAATTGAACTTTAAATTTCTTTATGTCTTTGTGAAATAAAGAACTGAAGTGGAAGATTTTTATTTTCTCTGGTGAAATTAGAATTGAATTTTGTTCTTTGGTAAAATTCAGAAGAGAACTTGAACTTTCCTTGACTTCTTTGAGGAAACTGTAAATTGAACTAGAACTTTTTATCTTCCGGGAAAAAAATCACAAGTATGGTATTACTTTTTCTATCTTCCACCGAAAAATTTAGAATTGAACTTTAAATTTCTTTATATCTTTGTGAAATAAAGAACTGAAGTGGAAGATTTTTATTTTCTCTGGTGAAATTAGAATTGAATTTGTTCTTTAGTAAAATTCAGAAGAGAACTTGAACCTTTCTTCACTTCGTTGAGGAAATTGTAAATTGAACTAGAAATTTTTATTTTCCGGGAAAATATTCACAAGTATGATATTGCTTTTTCTATCTTCCACCGAAAAATTTAGAATTGTACTTTAAATTTCTTTATGTCTTTGTGAAATAAAGAACTGAAGTGGAAGATTTTTATTTTCTCTGAAAAAATTAGAATTGAACCGTGTTCTTTGGTAAAATTCAGAAGAGAACTTGAACTTTCCTTGACTTCATTGAGGAAACTGTAAATTGAACTAGAACTTTTTATCTTCCGGGAAAATATTCACAAGTATGGTATTACTTTTTCTATCTTCCACCGAAAAATTTATAATTTACGTGTAAATTTATTTATGTGTTTGTGAAATAAATAACTGAAGTGGAAGATTTTTATTTTCTCTGGTGATATTAGAATTGAATTTTGTTCTTTAGTAAAATTCAGAAGAGAACTTGAACTTTTCTTCACTTCATTGAGTAAATTTTAAATTGAACTATAACTTTTTATTGTCCGGGGAAAATATTCACAAGTATTGTCTTACATTTTCTATCTTCCTCTGAAAAATTTAGAATTGTACTTTAAATTTCTTTATGACTGTGAAATAAAGAAATGAAGTGGATGATTTTTGTTTTCTCTGAAAATATAAGAATTGAATCATGTTCTGTGGTAAAATTCAGAAGAGAACTTGAACATTCCTTGTCTTCGTTGAGGAAACTGTAAATTGAACTAGAACATTATATATTCAGGGAAAATATTCACAAGTATGGTATAACTTTTTCTATCTTCCACCGAAAAATTTAGAAATGAACTTTAAATTTCTTTATGTCTTTGTGAAATAAAGAACTGAAGTGGAAGATTTTTATTTTCTCTGGTGAAATTAGAATTGAATTTTGTTCTTTAGTAAAATTAAGAAGAGAACTTGAACCTTTCTTCACTTCGTTGAGGAAATTGCAAATTGAACTAGAACTTTTTATCTTCCGTGAAAATATTCACAGGTATGGTATTAATTTTTCTATCTTTCACAGAAAAATTTAGACTTGAACTTTAAATTTCTTTATATCTTTGTGAAATATAGAACTGAAGTGGAAGATTTTGTTTTCTCTGGAGGAATTGGAATTGGAGCACGTTCTTTGGTAAAATTCAGAAGAAAACTTGAACTTTTTTTATCTTCTGCGAAAAATTTGGAAGAGTATTTTAAATTTTTCATCTCTTCGAGACAGATCTGAACTAAAGTGGAAAATTTTTATATTATTTGGAAAATTAGAATTGATTAAAAACTAATTTCTTTTTCATTGAGAAAGTGGGTGAAAAGGATAAGTACTTCAAGTTGGAAAATGGGTTTAGGACGGACATTATGAAAGGAACTTGTTCTAAAAGGATATAATAAAGACATAAAAAGTGTTAAAAATATAGAGGGGGTTCTTTGGAGGGGTCTGGGGAGGGCGTTTGGGGATCCTGGGGACCCTTGTGGGGTGGGGTGGTCATATGGGAGCCTGAGGGGACCTTTGAGGACCGGGATGAGCCTTTGGGGGTCTGGGGAGGGTCTTTGCACGTCTGAGAGGGTCCTTGAGGACCGATTGGTCCTTTGGGAGCCCGGTGGACCTTTGAGGACCGGGTGAGGGCCTTTGGGGGTCCGGGGAGCCCTTGAGCACCGATTGGGCCATATGGGGCCCGGTGGGTCCGTTGGGGGTCTGGGCGACCTTTGAGGACCTGGGGAGGACCTTTGGGGTCCGGGGGGCCCTTTGGGGGTCCCTTTGGGAGCCCGGTGGACCTTTGGGGACCAGGTGAGGGCCTTTGGGGGTCCAGTGGGTCCTTTGGGAGCCTGGGGGACCTTTGAGGACCGGAGGCTTCCGTCTGGGTTGGGGTAGAGCAATCGGGGCCCTTTGGGAGCCCTGGGAGCCCGGGGAGGGCCTTTGGGGCCCGGTGGAGGGCTTTTGGGGGTCTGGTGGACCTTTGGGGACCGGTGAGGGCCTTTGGGGGGGCTCGGGTATGGTCTTTTTCGGGTCTGGGGCCCTTTGGGGGCCTGGTGGCCCTTTGGGACCGGGTGAGGGCCTTTGGGGACTGGTGGCGGACCTTTGGGGGGCTCGGGGCTGGCCTTTTTAGGGTCTGGGGCCCTTTGGGTGCCTGGTGGACCTTTGGGACCGGGAGAGGGCCTTGGGGGCCTGGTGGAGGACCTTAGGGGGTCCGGGGGGCCCTTGAGCACGGATTGGGCCCTTTGGGGCCCGGTGGGTCCGTTGGGGGTCTGGGGTCCCTTTGGGAGCCCGGTGGACCTTTGGGGACCGGGTGAGGGCCTTTGGGAGCCGGGGGGAGCTTTGAGGACCGGTGGATTCCGTGGGGGTAGGGGTCGAGTAATTGGGGCCCTTTGGGAGCCCTGGGCGCCCGGGGTGGGCCTTTGGGGACCGGGGGAAGGCCTTTGGGGACGGGGGGTGGGCTTTGGGGGTTCTGGTGTACGTTTGGGGACCGGGGTGGGATTTTGGGGGCCTGGTGGACCTTTGGGGACCGGGGAGGGCCTTTGGGGGCTCGGGTATGGCCTTTTTAGGGTCTGGGGTCCTTTGGGTGCCTGGGGGACCTTTGGGGACTGGGTGAGGGTCTTTGGGGGTCCGGGGGGGTCCTTTGGAAGCCCAGAGAACCTTTGAGGACCGGTGGCTTCCTTCGGGGTTGTAGTAGGGGGATCGGAACCTTTGGGGTTGGGGTAGAGGACCTCACAACACTGTTCAATTGAAACTTGTGTATTATAACGACCACACTCAAATTCTCTTCCAAAATCTCTTCTAAAATCGTATTTTATAATGTCTCTAGCTGTTTCGCCGAAATAGTTCCATAAATTAGCTAAAACGGTTTCGCCAAAATTATCCCCAAACGTAATTTCAGCATGTTCCATTTGTTTGGCATCCCTGCGCTAATGCATTTCAAATTATTTGGAAACCTTTTCGCGCGCTAAGATCAAAACATCTCCCTCGGTAACGATTCTCTTGTTAGAAGTCCAAATTAATTTCCCATTCATGAATCAATTCTCTTTAGAACAACAAATTAATTCCCCTTCCATGTCAATCAATCAATCATGACATCATCTGTGATTTAACTGTTTCTCGGAGACTTTTCTCTTTGGAAATGCAAAGACATTAATTAACTTGACGTCATCTGCCAGACATTAATTAACTGTTTCCCGGAAACTCGTAACATTTGGCTCGGAAACAACAATAAATTGGATCATAACATCTGCCTCGAACAGGAAGGAAGTGTCATTAACTTTGCTTCGAACAACAATAACATTGACCCCATTAACCACGTATTCTCTCTAATGACTTTGTTCAAAACAACAATAACATTGACCCAATTAACCACGTGTTCTCTCTAATGACTCTGTTCAAAACAACAATAACATTGACCTTGGCATTTTGCGTCGGAAACAATAACAATAACATTGACCCCATTAACCACGTGTTCTCTCTAATGACTCTGTTCAAAACAACAATAACATTGACCTTGGCATTTTGCCTCGGAAACAATAACAACATTGACCTTCGCTAAGAGCGTGCCAAAAACACACCTGGAGAAAGAGGCCATTGACCGATTACGCAATCATTCCCCCTAATGACTCTATGCCCTTATTTGGGGTGCAAAAAAGTTATAGGTGGCAGCAGGGGTGAGCGATCGGAGTATAAGATAGCTCTCTACTTACTGACCTATGTTTGTTTTTCTTTCATAGATATATACTGTCGGAAATTTAAAGTGAAACTTCTCATTTAAAGACTGAAAAATGCTTTCAAGAAATGTTGATTGAGAAACTCTGACAAAAAGTTAAAAAAATAAAATCTGTATCATAGTTTTGGAAAAAAAAAAAAAAGAAATACTATTTTCTAAGCAAAAACAAAAGGACTAAATGCCAATGTTTTAAAAAACAACAAATATCAAACAATTTATACTTCAAAACCAAGAAATTAAACCTTTGTTGATTAAAATCACCATTTTACCGCAAGCATGGATAGAAACAGTCAGAGACAAGTGAATAGGATTTTAAATTAGGCAGCTAGGTATCCAAATTAACTTAATCTTGCCTAACTTAAAATTAGGAAACCCAATTTGATCTATCTTAAAAGTGGTAAATTAAACTTAAACGCAGGAAAATTTCTTAACCTAAAATGGCCTAACAATAAGAAATGTTAAAGTCAGCGTAAATCAGCTTTAAAGGGGTAACCCTTTAATAAATTAATGTTTTTGACATTTTAAAGAAAATCTTGCTCATGTATCTGTGGTTTTTGAATCTCCGATTCACTTTTTTCTTACTTTCAAAAAATTCTCCTAACTTGTTTTCAACCTTTCTAGTGGTAAAATGGAGTTCCTAAGAAACACTTGATTCCATTTTTTCAAAGATATATGTATATCATTTTTTTCAAAAATTAATGTCTCTTTTTTTAAATAGAATTTTTTTTTAATGTCTCATTCAAGATTTCTTGAAAGCATTTCTAAGCTTTTACAAACAAAATAGTTTCATAATATATTTTCTGCCAGCATACATCTAGGAAAGACAAAGAAATATAGGTGAGAAAAGACCAAGTCATAAGATCCAGACGACACAAAAAATGAAATACAAACGTAAAAATCTCAAATAATGAAATTCGAATACTAATAAGCTTCAGACATTAAACACCCACGAAAAGCTATGAAACCAAACTCTGAAAAACCCCAAACAGCCAAGTAATCACCCTGATTAATAGCTTCAGACAATCAAAGCAACAAGATAACAAAATAAACTCGATAATAGATAACAAGCTTCTGACTTGTGACACCCAAAAAAAGCTAAGAAACCAAAGCAAGAAAAATTTGAACTTCTGAAGTAAACACCTTCAGACACCAAACTTCCACGAAAAGCTAAGATCTATAAGTCAAAAAATTTCAAAATAGCCAAATAACCATTATAACTTAGATTAGATAACTATTCTAAGATAACTAAATCTAAAATGCCTGAAAAAGACAGGTAACCTTCCAAATTCGTAACTTCAGATAGGTTGGACCACTAAATGACAAAGAAAACATACCAGATTTTATCTTCCAGACATCTGTTTCTCAGCTTTTAATGATTTTTTAGAGTTTCAAGTTTAATATTTGAGATGTTTACCCTGGTATTTCACAGTTTGCTTTTTCTTTATTCCTGAATTTAGATTATGACTTTGGGACTCAGATTTAGATTTCTGCACCATTATTGGGTGTACTGTGTCAGAAGCTTATTATTTAGAGATGTTTGCTTCGATACTTAAGGGTATCAGTTTTGAGGAACTTATGACTTACTGTTTACTGTATACTGTCGGAAATTTAAAGTGAAACTTCTCATTTAAAGACTGAAAAATGCTTTCAAGAAATGTTGATTGAAAAACTCTGACAAAAAGTAAAAAAATAAAAATCTGTATCATAGTTTTGGAAAGAAAAACAAAAAGAAATACTATTTTCTAAGCAGAAACAGAAGGACTAAATACCAATTTTTTAAAAAAACAACAAATATCAAACACTTTATACTTCAAAACCAAGAAATTAAACCTTTTTTGCTTAAAACCACCATTTTACCACAAGCATGGATAGAAACAGTCAGACACAAGGGAATAGGATTTTAAATTAAGCATCTAGGTGCCCAAATTAACTTAATTTTACCTAACTTAAAATTAGGAAACCCAATTTGATCTATCTTAAAAGTGATAAATTGAACTTAAACGCAGGAAAATTTCTTAACCTAAAAAGGCCTAACAATAAGAAATGTTAAGGTCAGCGTAAACCAGCTTTATAGGGGTAACCCTTTCATAACAATGTTTTTGACTTTTGAAAGAAAATTTTGTTCATGTGTCTATGGTTTTTGAATCTCCGATTCACTTTTTTCTGACTTTCGAAAAATTATCCTAACTTGTTTTCAACCTTTCTAGTGGTAAAATGGAGTTCCTAAGAAACACTTGATTCCATTTTTTCAAGGATATATGCATATCACTTTTTTCAAAAATTAAAGTCTCTTTTTTAAATTAGAAAATTATTTTAAAATGTCTCTGTCAAGATTCCTTGAAAGCATTTCTAAGCTTTTTCAAACAAAATAGTTTCATAATATATTTTCTGCCAGCATATATCTAGGAAAGACAAAGAAACATAGGTGAGAAAAGACCAAGTCATAAGATCCAGACTACACAAAAAATGAAATACGAACGTAAATATCTCAAATAATAAAATTCGAATGCTAATAAGCTTCAGACATTAAACAGCCACGACAAGCTATAAATCTAACTCTGAAAAACCCAAAACAGCCAAGTAATCACCCTGATTAATAGATTTAGGCAATCAAAGCCACAAGATAACAAAATAAACTCAATAATAGATAACATACTTCTGACTTGTGACACCCACAAAAAGCTAAGAAACCAAAGCATGAAAAATTTAAACTTCTGAAGTAAACACCTTCAGAAACCAAACTTCCACTAAAAGCTAAGATCTATAAGTTTACAAATTTCAAAATAGCCAAATAACCATTTTAACTTGGATTCGATAACTAATCTATGATAAATAAATTTAAAATGCCTAAAAAAGACAGGTAACTATCCAAATTCGTAACTTCAGATAGGTCAGACCACTAAATGACAATGTAAACATACCAGATAATACGTTGTGGACACAACACACACACACGCGAAAAGCTATGAAACCTAAGCAAGACAAATTTTAAACTTTTCAAATAAAAACTTTAAGACACAACATTTCTACACATAAAAATCCACAAAAAAATTCAAAGTCTACAAAATTCAAAACAACCAAGTAGCCATACTAATTTATAATATCAGGAAAGTCCGACTAGGGAATAACAAGACTAACATCTCAAATAATAAGATTCTGGCGCAAGTTACCCACAAATAGCTAAGAAACCTAAGAACTGAAAATATTAAACATCCAATAGCTAAGAAGCCTAAGAACTGAAAATATTAAACATCTCAAATAAAAAAAAACTGTAGACACCAAATATCCACTAAAAGCTAAAAAATCTACGTGTGATAAAGTTAAAATAGTTAATTAACCGTCCTAATTCCCAATCTTAGACAATGTAAACCATGAAATACTAGATTAACAATCTCAAACAATGAATTTGAAACACATAACATCCAAAAAAGATATGAAATGTGAGTCTGAATAAACTCAAAATTCCAAGAAGCTATCCTAGTTTCTAGTTTTAGACAAGTCCACGCACAAATATAAAAAACGAAACGTTTCAAACAATAAAGTTCAGACACTGCAAAACATGAAAATCTATGAAACCTAAGGCTGAAAATCTTAAACAGTCATGTAAACAACTGATTTCAAAATTTTAGACAAATCAAACCACAAAATATCAAAGTAAATTTCTCAAACAATAAAATTCAGGCTTCACATCCCTGCGAAAGGCTAAGAATCTAAGCATGAAAAATACTAAATGGGGAATTTGATTTTTGACCTACTGGTGCTATTTTTGGGCATCTTAAATATCTAAAATGTAATGAACCATGAGATAACATTGCTCATTTGCTCAACCTTGCATATTGAGTTAAACAATAGACATGGCACTAGCCTTAAGAGGTATGTCAACATAAAAGAATATAGCTCTTTTTCTTGGATTAAAAAGTTAGTTTATAATCGCAAGTAGAAAAGTGACACTATAATATGTATACGTGATAAATTTATCGTAGTATTGAACAGTTGTAAAACTGAATATCGAATCTTTGGTACAGAAACTAATGGTGACGTCATTGGAAGCGTAAGCTTGTAGTGTTATTAAAGTGAGAGATGAAATTTTTTTGGAGTAGCCTATCAAACAATTCAAATCTTATGTCGATGAATTTTTAAGAGTAACATTTCCAGAAAAGACAGTGCTAAGAAATTGCAAAACTAAAACTAATAATTTTAAACCAAGAAAAACTTCAGGCTAGCGGTTCCAGTAATATAGTATTAGCTGATAAATATTTTCATTACCGTTCAGGTATTAACATTCACATGAAAAGATTCAGAAAAAATCCGTATTAAGCTAGTAATGTCTTAAGCCATATTATATCTTCTTGTCGAAACTACTACTCGTTCAAAAACAATATTGTAATAAACAATGAAATAGCAAATGAAATAGAAAAGGAATAGCCAGAATATAAAGACATAATGGTGAAAAGCAAAATGCTGGTGAAAATTAACAATAGGATTGATCGTTTAGCAACAGCTAAAATCATTGAATTTATTAACAGGAATGGTGGAACGTTTAATAGGCTTGTAGATGAAACCAAAATAAAAATGGCCTAGGATCCAAAATGGTATAATAGATGTTGCACTGGATTTGAAGTAGAATAACGGAAGAAGTGCCCATTCAAGAGAAAACATGGCGAATTATCTTATGGGATGTATTCTAAATATCCATCTTTGACCCATGATATTAATAATATGTAATATTGTGGTAAATTGAGTTTAAGGTTGTAGGGTAAAGCTGTAGTTGATACCTTATTACTTCCTTATTAGGGGAGATATTTATGGTCTTAAGGTAAATAAACTTTGGTTCCGTGCCTTAGGCTTTGACTGACTAATTTGGCGTACCAGCTGGGAATTATTCTAGAGACTTAAATGAGATTGTAGAGAGGTCGGCTATAACTTATTACTTCTATTTATGCAACAAACGATAGCATTCCTGGCAATATAAAACTTCGGGGACTAATTGTCTCAGAAAATGAACAATTTTAACTCTACTATGATAATATAACAAGACACTTTAACTGTTAAAGAGTCTTGTATATATAACAAGAAACTTTAACACTTACGATATTTGACATATAATCCAAGGTATTTTTAATAAGATAACAAACGGGTAGAGATTCTTCTGACAAATAGATTAGAGCACTCTCAGTCTCAAAAATCTGCGTATATATATGAAAATATCAGCCGCATTAATCCAGCCAATTGACGAACTTACCAGGAAATTGGTTATTGCGCAAGTTCCTTTGAAGTCGACACATTCCAGGATGTGTACTTTTATATTAATAAAAGTTGTATTTTAAAATTTTTTATTTAGTATTTTTGAGTTATAAATTTTTTATTTAGTTTAAATTATTTTTTTTTGTAATTAGGCAACTGCCACAGTGTTCTCTCCTTTACCAAGAGTTGTCCCCAAAAATGTTTTCGGACGTTTGTTAATTTTAGAAAAGGTAAATGTATAGGTCCTGGATACAAAGATTATCTTATGAGATGCTAACTACAAGCTCTTGTACTACATCAGCAATTGGTTGACACTGACCTAATACATGAACCAAAAATGGGCGTAGTTGCATCCAACTTTAGTTGATATCGCCAAAAATTACCCAAAAATATGTTGTAAAAAAAAATTTGTCTGTTATCAAAAAAAAATTGATATCAGTATATAAATAAAGCATTAACGTTTGTGTACATAAGGAAAAAAATCACACTAATATATACAAATAAATAATTTTTTAAACAAGAGGCTAAGGATTTTATTACTTGTCTTCTAAACACAATGTGCCACTAGAATTAAAAAATTTTGTTTCTGGCATGCTCTTAGTCGCATTTATATTCCTTGCTCATTAAAATTAGCATTTGTTATCAAAAAGATTTATATATTGACCGGAAGCCACAAAACTTAGATAGAACTTTAAACTACTCGTTAATAATTGACGTTGCTTAGAAAAATAGAAAACATGGTATATACACTAGCATTGGAATTAATTCCAATTAGTACTTTGTTAACTGCTCATAAATGATTAATTCAGGTTACTTCTTGAACAGTACAAAAACCAAAACAAAAAACAAAAATACTCAACATATTTATTCAATGTATTTATATTGGTAATTAAAAATGACATAAGTTATGTGTTTACAATAACCAATGATTACGTACCCTTACAATTTAAAATTCCCTGCAACTCTATTTTACGAACGGAAATATTAAAATTGTATATTTAAATTATTATTAAAGGTTTGCAAAATATATTTAGAACTATATATCTTCTTAATAACATTTGCTACCACTATATACATTTGTATATACGACTGTATACATTATTTTTTGTTCTTCTTCAATCTTTGTTTTACAACTTTTCCTTGGTTCAATTCTGAACAAACTTGTGTCAGTAAATGCTTTTAGCTTACTCTATGATGGTTCATTTGCTTTTAAGCTTTTTAATTCTCTTAGAATTTCCAGTAATCTAGAAAGTTTATTATTAATGTCTTTGCCTCTCATCTTTTTTTCAGCTTTATTGTCATTTTGGAACAAGGTAAAGCTTAGAGCTTAGATTCGAAAGCTCAAAACTTAGCTATTTGCTTTTTCACCTATTATAAAACTATCAGTTGAATTATGCTTGTACTTTAAGGTCTGCTTACTTCAATATTCTTCTAATAGCTCCATAGGACATATCCAGGTGTTATTGGCTATAGCTAAAAGGACTTGTATGAACCTGCACACAAAACAATTAATAAATTATAACCACTTTTTTATTTGTGGCCACAGTTTTCTCTTGGGCTCTTTCTCTTATCAAAAATAGTAGCCCTACAGTAAGGAATATACCTTGCCCTTATTTACGTACGGTAATCTACCTAAAGCATATCTTCAGTATTTCTATTTAATGGTGGCCAGGGTTAGACCTCTTTCACGGTGGCTCCCTAGCATAATACACTACTTATCTGTACTCATTTAGTACAAAAATCTCGTATTAGTCTTTTTCGGTTAGTTCAATATGCACGTATACCGAAGTTTAACTGGCTCCATTCAATTATTTTACTTCACTTTCATCTGGCGAACAAGAAATCTAAGATTATTGACTTCAGCAAAACCAAAGGGTTACTTAAATCTTTTTTAGCTTTGTTAGTACAATAGGGCTTTTCTAAACCTATATTTATGTCTCCTATTTTATTTAATAGCCCTTACAAGTTTTTGCACCGATTGTCATTTCATGGTCAATTTAATTCTCCCCTTTTTTTAAGGAGGGGGTTGTATATTACCACAACCTTTATTTTTTGTGCTCTCCTTCCAAAAGTGTTTATTTAGTGATCTAAAAGCACTTTTTTCCGGTTTATTTTTAGAGTGCTTTTAGTTAAGTTCTTTGCACATTTTTTAGCCCTCATTTGTTCATATAAATGCAATTTTTAGAATATACTGGTTGCAAGTATTATTTTAGGTTTTATTGCGATTTTTTACCAAAGAAAGAGAAAATAATACCTTTGGCAAGGCTTAATAGCTTTGAATGTGATGCTTGAGGTCTGTTGTTTATTGATAAGCTCGATTCTGGTAAAATTAGATGAATGAATTTCTGTTCATTTTCCTATATTCTCTCGTTTAGTTTATACGGATTTTTAACTTTGTCTTTAAATTTAGTGGGTTTTTCATGTTTTGTTCACCACTTGTTAGGACGGCTGGTAACTGGAGTAGACTATAAATAATTTGAGGCTTTAGCTGCATCAGGCTTGATTTTTATGGTGAAATTCTCCGTTTGTATAAAATTTTTGCCATGGATGAATTTTCGCTATTTATAAGGGATTTTGCCATGGGCTTGATTATCTGCTGGGTAAGTTCTTATGATATAGCCTATTTTTATATTGCTATTGGTTTCATTTGCCTAATACATTTTTTGCTTTCATAAATTTTTCTAAGTTTCGCTTTAGTCTCTAGAACGCTATTATATTACCCTTATTTTTTTCTTTTAAATTTTGTAACTAATAAAATGTTTCTTTTATTGTCATATTAGACTATGACTATTTATAATAAGATTGTAGCCAGCTTGTACATGTGTGTACATAGTGTAAATTCTTGCTGCCGTTATTATTATTATTATTATAATATTTATATCCCGTCAAACATAAATCCTTTTTTTTCAAACACCCCCAAAAAATATTTTTTATATACATATCAAAATAATTGTCTTTTAGTTGTGATTCTGAATATATATAATTTATTTAGCTTAGTTACACCCATTAAAAGTTATAAGACTCTATTATTAACTGTAGTGAAACGTGCTGTCATTAGTGCTCGTTTCCACACCAGAGCTTTTCTGTATTCCGGAGATAATACTATTGTATAGGAAATTGTGACGTCGTGTGGTTTGATTCTGGAAACATTTTTTTCGCTGGTTGGTTATATGT
Organism: Artemia sp. Qi Xiang Cuo; assembly: GCF_049724085.1. Taxonomy (NCBI): domain Eukaryota; kingdom Metazoa; phylum Arthropoda; class Branchiopoda; order Anostraca; family Artemiidae; genus Artemia; species Artemia sp. Qi Xiang Cuo. The sequence goes on along the minus strand of NC_142798.1, from coordinate 8,461,958 downwards.
ACTTTTGTGAAGAAAACTTTGACTTATCAACATGTAGATTAAAAAAGTGTAGATATTTCTGTAGAGGCTTTTTACTCATTTTCTTTTCCTAAGGTTATTATTACTGTATTCAAATGTTATACGAATGGAAGAGAAGCTGGTTCTCCCTTTTTCAGTTTCGTGATCAGAGTTTTGGATACCAAATTCTCATTTTTCCTCCTTGTAATATTTACAAGTCTTCCCGTGGTCTCTAGAGTGTGACTTACAAGGTTCTGAATTTGAGCTTTGTTTTTCCATTTTATCAAAGGTCTATAATAACATTGGTGATTTTGCAATAGTGATTTGGCCACTTGCGCTGCTGAATTAGGGAGTTTTTCCTGAATTTTTGGTTTCTTAACTTTTCTCCATAGCTTTTCTCTTAAAGTATTTTGCCTTGCAGAGGGGCCAGGATTAGTCATATGCGTTTCCGTTGAAGAGTTTTCTGTTTCAAAGGCTGTTGGCTCACGTCTTGTAGATCTCATTTGTTCCGAAAACCTTTTTGTGTTGAGACTGCAGGCCAGTCTAGCGTATGACTTATAGACAGTTCTTTTATTTCTGCAAATTTTTGTTCTGTTTTGGACTTAACATCTGGTATTATCTCTTGAACCAGTAGGTTGTCTTTGAAATTCTTCTCTGTTACTTGTATCACTAGTATCTCATGGGCATTGAACACTGCCCTTTTCTCTTGTGGGTAGTGAAAATTTTGTAGCAAAGACTCGGACAAACATTCCTTCCACTACTTCCAACTGTTGTGGTCGTTAAACAGGTTATAAAATTTATATGGTATCCTTATATATACTGTTGCAATTGTTTCGTCTCCTTCTTCATCTGAAGAAATAGGGTCCAATCTTCATTGTTTTGAGAAAAATCCTTCTTTGATTCTGTTGTGGTGGACTACTTCCTCTGTTTCTCTATACTGGTGGTTTAAAACATAAGTTAAGTTATTTGGCAGGATTTTTAATATTCTGAAAGGTCTATCCCATTTCGGTTTCATGAACTGCTCAATGATCAAATCTACGACAGATCCGCCCAAAACTTTTCAGATCTGCCGATAGCAAATCTTCCGTTCTGGAAATTGTCAAACACGTCGGGATTAGTAGTTTCGATCTGCCAATAAAAATATAACTTTTATGTCTATCACGGTGATAATACACATAGTTTTTAGTTTAACGTTAAAATAAAGGTGATCTCCATAATCACCATGATCTAGAGCCCAATTCTAGACATCAATTTTGTTGTTGTACACCTTTATATGGAAAAACAGCTTGGTGATAGTTGTCATTCTACATTTTAAAACCGGTGTCTTTCAGATTAAGCGTGGTTTAACACTAATGGAATTTTTAAATGAAAGTTTTAATTTTAACGTTCAAATAAAGGTGATTTTTATAATCATCGTGATCTAGTACCTTATTCTAGACATCAATTTTGCTACTGTACACCATTAAACGTAAAAACAAATTCCTCTCCTCAAAATCAACCTCAATCGAAAAAAAAACATAGGTTTTAGTTTTACGTTTATATAAAGTGGTTTTCATAATCACAGTGGTCTAATACCCTATTCTAGACATAAATTTTGTTATAATACGCCTTTACCTGTAAGCGTAATTTTCAGATTCTTAAAATCAACCTCAACCTAAAAAACCTAAGTTTTAATTTTACGTTAAAATTAAAGCAATTTTCATAATCACCATCACCTAATAGCCTATACTATTCTTAATATCAATTTTGTTGTTGTATGCCTGTATATGAAGCACAATCAACCACAACCTAAGAAAAATATGTTTGTGAAACAGATAGATGAGCCAACTTTGCATATTTGGAATCAGCATATTCTATTAGTCGGGTAGTCAAAGAATCTTTTCTCTTCAAATTTATTATTATTATTATTTATTGCAAAACCCGTCATACAAAAAAAGGAAAAGACGGAGCAATAAGCAAAAAAAAAAAATACACCTAAACTTAGCAGTTATACTTGGGGTTTAGATAATCATATCAACTAGTGCAAATATGGCAAAAAACGGTAAAAACAAATAAACGACAGTTTCACCCGCTGGTCTTGAACTCAGATCACTCTCAACAAATTATTCAATTACTCCAATATACATAAATAACAGAAACAAGAAAAATATTCAATCACGGAGCCTTTTACAACTTTACTTAAAGCAATAGGCTTAAAAGAACCAATAGGCAATAAACAATTAAATTATTAGTAATTTACGCAATATATTATCAAAGAAGAATTAACACTAAAATTGAGAATAGCCAGCGCCACTTAAATTTGACTCATACGAAATAAGAATCACCAATCAGTTTAAAAACTGCAGCAATTACACTAAGCGTGAAAATCAATACTTAAAAAAAACACAGCAAATACATCTTAACTACTGGGCCAACACTGACGACCAGGGATGGTTCAACTTCATTAAACGGGAACTGTAAGCACCAATTTGCTTTTCCACAACTATAACGGGGTCGGAAATGCTGAAATTTCTGATTAGATAAGAATTGCACGTCCATGAGGGAAAACGTAAAAGATATTTTGTGAACCGGAAGAAAACTGAACGAATTTTTTACCTGTCAGAATTTGTGAGCATTTTCCAAAACAATGATATGTACAGATAATTTGGTGGAGCGACAGAGTTAAAAAGTTTCGAGAGAAGATGGCGGTTGAACCGTAACTTATTAGTTACAAAAGATGCATATCATAACCCAACTCTACGCTCAGTATCAGCAATTAATAGTTGTCGCGTGTGCATTACTGACGAACCAATGGAGAGACCGAGGTAGGTGATATGATCTACTGGCTTAATCCTACTTTTTCCAAGAGGAATATCCCTAGATGACGCTTGCTTCCAGTTGAAGAATACAACTTCGGACTTTTCAGCATTGAACTGAAGACCTACTTTGCATACTTAGATTGTAGCGTTGCCAAAATCTCGCTTATGCGCTGGATAGTGCGGCTCAAATTCAGAATGTCGTCTGCATAACATACGAGAGATAAATCAAGACAGGCAAAGATGAATGATGTGGGAACAGCTGACTGTGCATCAAGAATTCCATTATTGAAGAGTGAAGGGGAAGAAACAGCACCTTGACGGGTACCTTTTTTGACATTGACAAAAATATTAAGGGTTGGTGCGTAGACTTGAGAGCCGTCAACTTTAGCTAATAATTGAAATATTAAGTGAACTTTAAAACGATAATATATGTCTTGAAGAGCTCTGATATATGAGGGGCTCACTCCACGTTTTGCTGCACAGAGTATCATAGCGTCGGGAATGAGAGAGTCGAACGCTTTACGAACATCATGCCCAGTCAATACGAGAGTTTCACCTGATGCATCAGCATTGATCAGTGTGTTCGTGACAACCAACAAAAAGTGGCCACAACCGAAACGTGGCTTGAATTCAAATTGGTAAGGAGGAACATAGCCTTTCGCGTTTAGTTGGTATGTGAATAGAAGTTCAAAAAGCTTACAGTAGGTAGTAGCCACTGTTATAGAGCGGAAGGACGAGCACTGGGTAGCAAGTTTACCTTTCTTTGGAATTGGAGTGAGATCTCCGATTGAGAATGAAGACGGTACAACTCCTTGGGTAACAATCATCTGCATCAAAAGAGCAATATGGTTCGCCAGAAGCTCGCTTCCATGCAGAATGTGAAGAGCGCTTATTTTATCGATGCCGAAAGATTTCTTACGCATAGGCGTTGGAATGCTCGCAGTACATAATCAACCGAAACAACAAAATTGTCGGTTGGACAACTAGACAGAAATTTATCAAGCTTATCTTCATATTCGGACTGTAGAACGGCATCTGGTTGGGAGAATTCAGCAGAGAAGTATGAATTCCATTTGGAATCAGGAATAACTTGAGTAGATAGGCGGGCCCCAGGAGGATCTCTTTATACATTTCTCCAAAGGAAGGTTGGGACAGAGAAGCTTGCTGGGATGTCTCTTGAACTATCTGGTTTATGTGGATAGATAGTTCTCTTGCAAACTTTATTTTGGTAGAAAGACGAATTTCAGAAACCCATCCAGAGCGAGGACGGTCACACTGGAGCCACAAATGGTACCAAAATTTGGATTTTCTCCGAGCTTCAACTAGGCTCATATTACTGGACCAGTGCTTTGTGACACCCCGTGACACGTTTATGAAATATAGCGGCTTTTTCTGCGCATCACAGAGCATGGCAAATTTGTGCAAGATAGATATCTAGCAAAACCCGTATTTCATTTGCATCAGCTTGCAGATTTTCCAGGAGCAGCTGGAATGGAATATGAATTTTATGTAGGACAGAATTAGTAATTGCAGCAAAAAGGTCATCTTGGATGTTTTCCCAATCCCTGTAAAACTGGGTGTTGGGCTGATGTGGTTGTGTGGTGAGAGTAGACTGAGCAGAGGGAAAATACATAGATGCAGATATTGGAAGGTGGTCTGATAGCTGGTAATCAGAAACGACGTGAATAGGTGACTACTACTACTACTACTACTAACAACTCATCGCAGCACCAAGTCGCCTGAGGCCAACACAGCTACGCACGCTCCTCCTCCACCCCAATCTATTCAAAGCCTCCCTTTTTACACCCGCCCACGAAGTTCCCATTTCCTTTAAATCTTTCTTTAGACGTCTTCCCACCCCAGACGGGGACGACCTGCTTTCCGTTTAGCCCTAGATGGTTGGCCGAAAAGAACAATCTTCGGCAATCTGTCATCCTTCATCCGAACAACATGCCCTAACCACCTCAACCTTTCTTTCATTATAGACCTAGAAAGCGGTATTGAACCACATTTTTCGTATAGCCTATTGTTTGAAATGCGGTCAGTCAGCCGGGTACCCAGAACAATCCGTAGGCAATTTTTCTGGAAAACACCTAACAAATCTTCATGTGCTTTTCGAAGCGCCCATGTTTCAGAACTATATTTGACCACTGTCATCACTGTAGCTTTTAATATTCTAATCTTGGTTTGCAGACTTATCTTCTTATTCTTTCATACTTTTTTTAACTGTGAAAAAACACCCTGAGCCTTGGCTATTCTATTTTTAACATCTTCACTGCTCCCACCATCTTTACTAATAATACTACCAAGGTAAGTGAAACTGCCCACCTGATCAATCTTTTCATTACCCAACGTCACCTTTTCATCTTCACTCATTCCTAGCATTAGTGACTTGGTCTTCCTAACATTAATTTTCAAACCAATACTAGCACCCTGAACTCGCAAAACCTCTAAGACTGCATTCATATTGCTCACACTTTCATCTAGGATGCTTAAATCATCAGCATAATCCAACTCCAGAAGACTTTTTCCTTCCCATTTGATTCCGTTGTCTCCCATTGCCTTTCCTTTGCTCCTTAAAACAAAGTCCATCAAAATACTCCATACAAAGGGGGATAGAACACAACCCTGCTTAACTCCTGATTTAATACAAAACCATCTGCTATCCTCATTTCCTACCTTAACCGCAGCAGTGTTATTCTCGTACATTGCACTAGTCACTTGAATGTATTTGTCTGGTATACCATACAAGGATAAAACCTTTACTAAAGCTCCTCTATCAACAGAATCGAACGCTTGCTCATAATCTATAAAACTGAGGACCAAAGGTGTTTGAAAACTTAGGCACTTCTCAATTATTAACCTAAGAGTGAAACTTTGGTCAACACATCCTCTACCTTTTCTAAAACCGCACTGCTCGTCTCTTAAAACTTTGTCTACGGCATCTCTCAGTCTAAAAAGTATCATATTAATAAGCAATTTGCTACCTACAGAGACCAGACTAATGCCTCGATAATTACCACAATCACTTTTATCACCTTTCTTATAAAGTGGCTTAATTAAGGTTTTCATAAAATCGTTAGGTACTTCCCCTTTTTCAAAAATCATATTCATAATCTCCAATAACTTATTTCTAACCTCAGAGCCACCATATTTAAGAAACTCATTTACAACCCTATCAGCACCTGGAGCCTTATTATTATTTAGTACTTTTAGTACTGTTTCTAATTCCTCCTCACATAAAAAATCTTCCTTCAAATCAAAGTTATCACAAACTTATTAATTTTCATCTATATTTTTTCCTGCAACTCTATCTCGGTTAAGCAAATTCTCAAAATGTTCGGCCCATCTCTCTTTAGCTTTTGTCTTATCGCTAATTGCCACCCCATTCCTATCTTTAACTGGGACAAGTCCGGATTGACTACTACCTCTCAATTTGTTAACGTTCCAGTACAATATTTTACTATTATGCCGTCTAGCTGCATCTTCTAAATCCTCAGCAATTTTATCCATGGCCTCCACTTCACACGTCCTTAGTTCACAATTCAATGTTTTCTCCACTTTCTTTACATTTCTTTTGTTTTCATGTGATCTATCACTCAGATAATTCTTGTAAAAGTCCTTTCTCCTTTCTATTAAACTTAAAGCTTTTTCACTAATATTCTTAGCTGGAGTTCTAGCTTTCTTCCCTAAGACACCTTCAGCAACTTCACAAATTATTTTTCTAAAATTATTCCAACCATCTTCCACATTATCAAATTTTAAACTCTGAAGTTTAGTATTCAACTGTTCCTGGAAAGTTTCCCTCAAATTCTCATCCTGGAGTCTACTAACATCATAACTTCCCGGGATGTATTTACCCTTCTGAAATTTCAGCCTTAAATTAACCCTAGACACTAATAGATGGTGATCTTTACTTTTAACATCAATAACAGCACCCCCTATATACTCTAGTATCTTGTATTGATTCTGCCAGTCTTCGATTTACTATGACAAAATCAATAAGGTTTGCTGTCTTACCATCACGTGAATGCCATGTTAGCTTATGAGCCATTTTATGACCAAACATTGTATTGGGTTTAACTAGATTGTTATACCTACAAAATTGCAAAAGTCTGTATTCATTACTGTTTTCTTTTCCTACACCAAATTTACCTAAGCTGGGATACCATCTATCCTTATTTCTACCAACCTGGGCGTTAAAATCTCCCAGCAATAACTTCATATTTCTACCTGGGACCTTGTCTATTTGCTCCTGTAACTGTAAGTAGAATTCATCTGAGTCACTAGTATCTCCATCAGTCGGTTCTACAGGGGCGTATACTACTATAACTGATACCTTGAACTTTCTAGTCCTAAAATGAGCAATTAGTATTCTATTATTAATACCTTCCCAGCCTAAACAAGACTTAGCCGCTTCCTTATTCATCATGAGCCCTACTCCCTGTCTATGGAACCCATCCTTCCTGCCTGAGTAAACAAATTTTATATCACCTATTTTCATGTTTCCTACCCCTGGGATATGAGTTTCTGAAACTCCTAAAAGATCCAGTTCGAATCGTCTTAATTTGCCAGTCAAAATGTCAATACGATAGTCATTTCTTAACGTCGTAACATTCCAAGTTCCAATTTTCATGTTCTTTAAATCACTGAAATTATTTTCGCCTCAGGAAAAGCAATGATCCCGGATACCAGTGCAGGACTGGGATAACATATTTTCTCAAGTCTACACAGAAGTACTTAAGCTGACTTAGAACTAGACAGCAAGAAGTCCCTGGGACCTCCATGAATGGAGACTCTTTGCAATCCTGGGCCCATCTTGGTCAGAACATGGTTTTCAGCACTTGGCGATGCTCTTCTATCAACAAGAGTCGAAATCCTGCACAGACAATCTCCAGCCTATTACCTCCGACTCATTATATATTCATGCCTACAAATATTAAGCTACTACGGGGAGGCAACCCGTAATAGATAAATTAGCTAGGAAGAGGTTTTTCAGCCCAAAGACGCCCATCAAAACATACCAATCCCAGAAGAATTGTCCATTAGTCAGAATCCCGTGCGAATGCTGTGTCGTTTACTAGGCTATAATTTCCCTGAGGGGCGCCACTCCTCAAGTGGGAATAGAGTTGACCGCAAGGTCCCCAGTCTTGAAGGTACCCCAAAAAGGTCGAGGCAGCCCTTTGCAGAGGCCTTTGTCCATAGATCTGGATCTTACGCCCTGCCACAGTTGTCCTCCTATAGAGGATCCTACTGCGATAGAGGTGTTCTGCATCACCATGCAATTTAACCCACTACTGGGAGAAGGTTTGCAACTCATGGACCTTGTGGATAAACAAGTGGGCCCTTTTGAGTGTACATTTGAGTGGCCTTCTTCCTCCTCCGCCTGTATTTATGACCCCGGGCAAGGGTGCCCCAGATTCTATTATGGACCCCCAGGGACAAGGTCCCCCCTTGGTCCATGCCTCCTATGGTTTATGCCTTTCTGCATTAAATTGAGTTAATTCAGTGACATAGTTGATTAACTGTAACCTTAGTTCCGGATTTTGCCACCAGCCATCAGGTGAATTGAACTTTTTAACCCTTTATATTAACCGACCAAATAACTAAAGGACAACCAATTAAGTGACAAAGTTGGCTAACTGTGACCTAAATTCCGGATTTTGTCACCAGCCATCAGGTGAATTCAATTTTTTTAACCCTTTTGATCAATCAACCAAATGACTAAAGGACAACCAAAGGACTTAAAGAGAGTGTGTCCTGAGTGTAGATTAAGGGCGACAATCAATTGCCTGGTATGTAGTACACGCAACTCTTCCATTCATGAGCAATGTGCGGGGATAGAACGTTCCCATTGGAATAAGAACTGGTTATGTTTGGATTGTTCCTCGAAACAAAACATCACCAAAAAACAAGAATATACCACCCCTAATTCTTCGAAAGCTAATGATACCCCACGACGCCGATTGTCATGAATAAATTCTTCAAAAACTAGCGATACCCCTCGACGCCGATTGTCAGAAATAAATTCTTCCTTAAAAGAAATTTTAGATGATATTAGGTCGTCCCCCCTTGCCCCGACTTGCCAAAGGGATGTTAAACCTTTCATTGCAGCCCATAGCGAGTGTCAGACTACTCCCCTACCAGTATTGCCAGACTGATTTTCTGCTAGAAACTAAAGATGCCAGTACCCAGACGGATTTTGAATATAATTGTGAGCCTTCTAATGATGCCTCCTGCCAGACTGAAAATTTTCCTTGTGGCAATTGTGATTCCAGCCCCCTATGCGACCCTTCCCTCCCCTCCCTTTTAGTGTTAAAAAAAAACTCGAGTTCGTTACCAACGAAATATCTACTTTCATTGATCTTAGGGAGAATATAATTAAGAACACACTTAAGTCTGTGAATACGAATAAAAAAAAACACCAATTTGAAATCAACTGCAATTCAATCCACAAGCAACAACTCCCAACACATGAATATTAATGAAGCAAGTGTCGACTCAAATATGAATTTAATCGGTCACCTAGTTCCAGAGGTCAGTGACAGCTTAAATGAGAACTCAATCAATATTCCAGATCCAGAGGTCAGTGACAATTTAAGTGTGAATTCATCAAATATTCCAGTTCCAGGGGTCAGTGACAACTTGAGTATTATTAGTAAATTGGTTCCTGAAGCCAAATCAGGGAAGAATTCTATTGCCTGTCGTTTTCACTTGGCCAACAAGTGTATAAAAAAGAGTGATTGTACCTTTTTTCACCCCTGTATGTCTTTTTTAACTACTGGTCACTGTAACGACAATTATTGCTCCCTTTCCCATTCCAAACCCTGCCATAAATTTCAAAGTGGCCTTTGTTTCGAGACTAAGTGCATGTTATTACCATTGAAAAACAGGGATTATCGTGCTATAGCCAGGCACAGTAAAATTTTTAATAGTAAAATAGTTACAAGTTCTCAATCAACCCAAAAGCGGAGCCTCCTTCATTCAATTAATAAAATTAGCTCGCCAGCGCATACTCATCCTTTTTTATCCCCTGCTCACTCAAAAAACTTCCACCGTTACCACCCAAAAAAAAAAACCATATTCCCAGCAAAATCCTTTCCCTCTTAACACTCCAGTTAACCCCTCCCAAGTTGAACCCCCTGAAAATACCACCGTCTAATTTCCCTCCCTTATTTTCCCGCCTCCGACCCATGCGTTTAATCCCTCGTGCCCACCCTACCAGGGTGACTCTGGTCTGAGACCTTTTGCATTTAATAATTGTTGTTCTCAATATCCAAGTTTAGCCCCAGTCAAGAAGTCCACTAGAACCCCTGACCGCATCTGTGATATAAAAAAAGTAAAGTGTAAAAACGGTACCTTCACAAGTCGCTTTCGAATGTGTTTGTAAGTGTAATGTGTTTGTAAGTGTAATCAAGATCTTCCGGCAATATTCTAAGCCAATCGTCAAGAAAACCAGAAAAAATAGAAGTACGCAATAACGAGGCGTCAGTTAAATTACAGTTAAAATCTCCTATAATAATACAACACTTACCTAACAGGTGAATCTTTGAAAGGCAAAACCCTAGTTTCTCATACGCTGAAGTAAATGAAAATTCCGATCGGTCATTTCGGTAATCTGTCGGGAGAAAAACGTTTGCAATAACATACTCTTTTACACGGACCGCCAAGAAAAAATCACATGAATCAAAAATACTCGACCGGCACGAAGTCCTAACAAGCATCGCAATACCACCCGAGGGGTGACCACTGGAAGCGGATCGTTTAGCGGGCACTATATAGCTAGTAAAATTATTGTCAATTTTTAGAAGGCCTAGACTATGAGTCGTCAAAAATAGCTCTTGCAAGCACAATACGTCACAATTTGAAAGCAAACCTTTTATCACAGGAATTTTTACTAAAAGTCCACCATTAATATTCCACGAAAGTAAAGCTTGCGTAGTAGTAGTCGCATCCATGTCATACCACAGGCTTTGCTAGTTGACTGTTGTTATTAGGACACTTTACACTGTAACAAGTATGGCCGGTAACTTTATATTCTATACAGAACATTTTTTCCGAACTCGGAGAGGCACTGTTTGAGGTATGATTGCATGATCCACAGCGGAGTAGAGGGTCCGATTAAAGCACTGCGAGGCTAGATGCACAGTCTTATGACACAAGAAACAACGCTTTGGGAGATATACAAATGCTTGTGCAGAATTCAATAAAAACCATAGGGATCACAAATGTCTTACTGTATTAATAGTTTTACTGTATGAATGAGATTATATCCAAAAAGAGGTGTTTGAAGTATGGACTCTCAATGTAGACTGTTCTCAGTTAGGCCCTTTTTCTCACAAACTTCCTGGACTATATAGCTGCTAGCACCCAAAGGAATTTTAAGTTGGTCAAAGGAAGAGATTATCCCGCAAATATTTACCTGAAACACCAATAGCCCCCTTATTACGCCCAAAATATGTTACATAATTATCATTTAAATGAGAAAAACAATTTAAGTCAATCACATTATCATTACTCCCAATTGTACGATTCGAAATGCCTTCAAAATCAAGCGGATTTCTTTCTCGACTAGACAATCGGTTTAGTGGAACGGTGGAATAGCCTAATTCCTTATAATTAAATTTGGAAATGGTTCCAATTAAGTAAGACATACTTTCTCTACGCTGAAACAAGAAAATATTTATAAACAAAAAAAAACCGACAAAATCAAAGTAAAGCAAAAAAACTTCTTTAACAAACACAAAAAAACACAAAAAAAGATAGAAAAAAAGAAGCACAGACGAAGAAACACAAACGAGAAGAGAATACTCAAAAACAACACTTAATACAATCTGAAAGGGAAATACTTTGACGTGCAAACCGCTTATTTGGAAACTTTGCGAGCACCTGACCACGATCTGACCATACATTTTAACACCGAACTTGTTTCTCACTGCACTCAGAATATCATAACGGCCAATTTGTAAGAGATTCAGATATGAAAATTTTAGAACCAGCCAATTTTGATTTGCTTACGTAAAATTTTCGGGCCATTTAGAAAAAAGAAAATTTTTCAAAAATTGGGGCAACTTTATAATTTTTCAACCCCAGTGTTCAATCTTAATCTATAAACTAATGCAAAATCACGTTCAAAAACCGCATGTAGATGACATAGAAAGTCCTATCTTTTACGATATTTTGATAGAATCCTGATCCAGAAGTATAATCTTCAATATTAAGAAATCCCGAATAGAGTTCATTTAAAAATGGGTAAAAATAGATATTTCTCTTTTGTTAATTCACTTTAACTATGCTAAAAGTAATGCGGGATTTAAAAATTCCTGTAATATTTTTTTATAAGCGTTAATTATAAGCTAAAAAGAGGTTTGTCATAAAAACATTTTTTGAATAACGCTATCTGTATTATTTCCAGAGTGTATGTGCCTGAGTTTGCTTGTTTGCTGTTAATGGGATAAAGTTATTGCACTACTTTGAGGTTGTTTTCATATTGATTTGTACCCTTTAATAGACAATTTTACAGTTAAGTTAAATTGAGTGATTCTCCAATCCCTAGAATAGGTCTTTCTTTTCGGTCATCCTCACCAGCGCCATCTTTTTTCTTAAGTTGATTGGGGCGCCATCTATAAAGACAATTTCTCCCATATCATTAAGGTGCTGATTTCTACTGGGAGCAAGCAGAAGAGGGGAAGGAACCCCCCGCAAGCGCCGTACTGTACCCGCTGGTATTCAGTTACCCGAAAATTGCGGGGAAAAGGTGAGGGGGTACTTACGCTTCCCTTGTTCCTGGGTGATTTCAGTAGGCGATCATTCAGCGCTCGACGCGTGAAGGTGTATTGTGTGCGAAAGAAAATAAAACGTTCAAGATTCTGGACTACTTTCAGCTCTCGAGCAGTGAAGTTCGTTGGTATGACACAAGAGACTATTTACGAATATATATACGCGCCTGTCCTGAATTTCGTTCAGACAAGTTTGCGATATGCCGATATTTCCCGTGACGCGGTGGTTGCTACGGGAAGTAAATTTTACGGAAAAGACATTCTGTACGCTGCGCGTTGCAAACTGAACGATATTTTGCGGCAACTTGGAGATGAATATGTAATGAAGGACCGCCGAGCTGGTTTGCAGAGTGATGTTTTCATGGGTGATTTATACGATGCTATCAAGAATGCAGAAAACTCAGCCAATTTCACCTATAGATTTACTATCTGGAAAATTGGCGAAGTGCCTAGAATACCGCAAGATGTGCTGACTTCTCTTTCAATTAGAGTTAACGAGTGCACAGAGAAAATAGAGGGACTAATCGATCAGTGTAAGATCTACCTTCCGTCAGGCCCTACTGTCTGGCCCCCGCTACCGAAACCAGAAAGACTTGAGAATCCTGTAGTGATAGCGAATGTGCCGGCGGAAAGCCTTGAATCATGTGCCAAACAGAAGGAATTTATCGAAAAGAACGGTGGAAAAGGACATATTCGACAGATCACTCAACGAAAAGGTGGGTTAGTTGCCTTTCTCGATACGGCGGATTCAGCTCAAATCCTCGCAGACATGTTGAAAGAAAATGTCCGTGATGTCAAGGTTTCTTACCGGAAACCAAAGTTTTTAGCGGTGGCAAGATTCGTTCCTCCGGCAACCACAGAGGAAGAAATTATTGCTGCGAACTCCGAAGTTACGGAAGTCCAGCGGTTCGGCACCTCTGGCACAGTGAAACTTGTATTTAAAGACTCGTTCGCGCGAGATCAGACAATTAAACGCGGAATATCTGTAGACTACACCCACTTCCGGGTTGAGGCCTATAAAGAGCTCCCCAAGAGATGTTTTAACTGTCAATCTTTCGAGCACCTCTCTAGTGCCTGCAGCAACGCTCCGAAGTGCTCTAAGTGCGCCGGTGCCCACGTCGCATCACGGACGTCCCCATGCACGTCCACCACAGTTAAATGTGCTCTATGCCCAGAAGGCCACAACACCCACCCCTCATACAGCATGAGATGCCCACTAGTTAGAAATGCTATGAAAAAGCCTACTACAACGAAATGACTTCTCTCTCCATCATTTGCCGAAATATCTATGGGCACAATTCAGTCAAACTAGACTACGTTAAAGAACTATGCCGTCAATTTAATGTTGTGTGCTTACAAGAACATTTACTCACCTCCTAAAATTTTGGTCTTTTCGAACAGTTGAATCAAAAAACTGTGTTCATGCATGAAGCAAAAAGGTCCTCAGTCCGCGGTCGACCTAGTGGGGGCACTGCTATCATAACGGACAGTTCGCTTGAATGTCAAAAGCTGGAATCGTGTGAGTTCTTCCTCGCGGTAGATTTTCCTGGCCCCGGGGGTTTTGTTCTGATCACGGTTTATCTACCAACAAACCTAAACACCCTCTCTTCCGAAAAACGGTTCTCGGAAGCTTGTGGCCGCCTCTCGCGCTTACTTATTAGGCTGGGCAATCGAAGAGTGCTAGTCTGCGGTGACTTTCAGTGCGACTTAACGAACCCATCAAATAAGCTCTCCGAAATCTTCTTCTCAGTAATCCCAGCTGGGTATGATCTCTGTGAAAAGACTGACGCATATACGTACATCCATAATTCCGGTTCAACGACAAACATTGACCATGTGCTATGTAACTTCTCTCTAGGTGCTCCTGTCACGGTGGACTCTTAGAACACATTATGTTATAACGTTGGATTTTGATTTATGGATAAATTCTTCCCGTGTTGGCTTATTAAGCCCCAAATTTTTGCTACAAAGACTGTGTGTAATAAAATAAACGCCGACCAGTATAAACAGACATGTGATGAGATTCTCGGAAAGATAAAAGTTCCCTTTCAGCTCTTGATGCATGGCTCGAGTGATTTGGTAGCACTAGACATTTATTGTACTGAGATTATACATGCAATGAAAACGGCTGAGCAGGCTTCTGTACCCACTCGCCGTTTTAAACCTGGAATCAGCAAGCCTGGCTGGAGTCGCTATCCGAAAGTAAGGCAAACCAAAGCTCGTGCTAAGTTTTGGCTGAGATTATGGCGCGATTGCGAGAGGCCTAGGTCAGGTGTAGTGTTTGAGCAGTTCCGCAACACGAAAAAAACTTATAATAAGTCTGTAAGTGATCTTAAAGCTGCCGAAGCTGAACTTGCTTCCCAAGAAGCAGCAAATAATCCTGTATATATGTGGAAGTCTTTTAGACAGTCTAAACCAGTGACAAACCCTGCTAGTAACATACCTGAGGAGCAGTGGGTAAAACACTATAGTGAAGTTTTTGGGATCAAACATGCCCAACTAACAACCGAAAGTGATAGTGAGCTCTCACGAGCTTTTGCGTCCCTCTTGAGCCAACGGAACTATTTTACCGTCTCTATAGGCGAAGTGCTCCAGGTTATTAAGCAGCTGAGAAAGGGCAAGGCTCCCGGGCACGACGGAATTGTGACTGAACACCTCCGCTGTGGCTCACCTCTGCTCATTGAGCACTTGACGCTGCTATATCAAATGTGCCTTGATTCTGGTGCAGTCCCTAAGTCGTTTGCCCTAGGTATTGTGTCTAACGTCTTGAAGAAGGGAAAAAATCGTAACCTCTGCTCTAGCTCTAGGCCTATAACAGTCTCTAGTACATTAAGCAAAGTGTTAGAGAGACTTCTGTTACCTGAGCTGTTACGAAAGTGTAAAATTGACAATCGACAATTCGGGTTCCGTCGCCACCTCGGTTGTGCATTTGCACATCGCCTTCTTACGCGTATAGTATCGAAAGCTCAGAATCAATCACGGACTCTGTTAATTTGTGCAGTAGATGTGTCCGCGGCGTTCGATTCGGTAATTCATTCAAAGTTAATTTTGAACCTGCTGCACCAAGGTGTGAACCCACATGTAGCGGCCGTCCTATGGCACTGGTATTCGAGTAGCCTTATCCGTGTTAAGTTGAGTAGTGAACTCCTGTCGAAACCGATTAAGCTTCACCGGGGACTGCGTCAAGGGTCGGTTTTAAGCCCTGTACTCTTCAATTCACTAACCTCGTCGGTAACAAAAAAGATTAACGGTGGTTTTAACACTGAATGTATGGATGTGAGCCTACTGTGCTACGCCGACGACATATTACTGGTCAGCACATCGCTTTGTAACCTTCAAGCTAATATCGATCTCCTAAGTCGAGGTTATACTAATATTGGTCTGGTTATTAACCCTGCTAAAACAGAATTTCTTGTATTTGAACCCCCGCGTGCGCCGTCTGAAGTTGCCCGTCGCGAGGCTACCCGTGTTACCGTTGCAGGGCAAGTAGTACTTCCAAGCCGCAAGTTGAAGTACCTAGGTATCACTTATGGAAGCGACCTCAGAAGCTCGCGTGCTCTTTTTGTTGACCAGGTTCTGTCGGGTTTTCGGTCTGGGTATGCTAAACTTGCAGCTCTGAAGTTTAAATTTAATAAGCATATCCTTGCTAGGCTGTATCGTGCCGTCGCTCTTCCCTTTGCTCACTACATCTCACCCGTTTGGCATTGGCTATCGAATTCGGATATGTTGCGAATCCGTTCAGGCCTTTGCAAATATTTAAAGTTTCTGCTTGGTCTGCCACTTTACCTCCGTAACACTGGTCTGCTAGAAAAGTATCATATACCTGATCCTGTTGAGTTCATGCCGAATTTTGAAAAACAAGCTCTCGTGAAACACAGGGCACTATTATTTGATTTCCCAGCGACTTTCTTGCTTGATAGTTGAAGTGTGATTTGTTTGTATTTAGTAGATTATTATGTTCGGTTGATTTGTTTTCGTCTTTATTTTCTCTTTTCTTTTGTTTTGCTCCGCTTCTTCATGCTTCTTTTTTATAAGCGGGTTTGTAATAAATTATTATTATTATTATTTGATTTGTATTACTTTCTAGCATGTTATTATAATTGTACCTTATTCAAACTCAATATACTGTTCAAGAAATTGTAACCTACTTTTGATTAATTAAACCAACTTACATTGAAAGTTGATTATTTTGTAATTAAAAACAAAATATAAATCCTAATGATATTAATAATTTTTTAAACTTCATACACGAATCACTGCTCTTAAGAAATCGGTTTTTTACTGGTTTTAAATTCCAGTAAAAAAAATGATAGAAATCTAATTCGTTTTTATAGTGTAAATGAGTGTAGCATCATATCTTCATTTGAACTTGCTCAAAAGTTTCTAGAATTTTCATTATATTAAAATTTGGCAAGTCTTCACTTTTTTATACTTTTCTAATTCGGTTATCCATTTATAACTTTGATCCTAAGTTGAACACATGAATTTGCCACGATAGATTTCACTTATGAAATATTTGTTTTAGATAAAATTAAACTATAAAACCAAGTCTCCTTCTGGTTGCCGAAATAATCTTTCGAGATGATGTCAGTGCTTCTTTACTTGTTTGCTTTTCTCAGCTTTGCTTGGGCACGTATGTTGATATTTTATTATTTTATTTTGTCTAATATTCAGAATGCATTAACACTGTCACAGAAACATCAGAATTTTATGGTTTTCTTTGTACTCCTGTAACCGTATTCCTAAGTTTTTGTGTGGTTTAACGAAGTGATACATTTTCAGGAAATACCCTCTTTGACCAAAAGCTTGGGATTTTTCAAACAGTTCGTGGTAACGAACTGTAAGTAAGGAGTGACCAGGTCAATGGTAACCGAAACTCTAGAAAACGGGTTTTCGATACCAATAGATACATCAAAAGAATAAAATTTCAATTCTGAATTCAAATATATAACTTTCATCAAGGTTAGTCCTACCCATCAAATGTTACGGGCCTGGGAAAACTTGGCTGGTTTTCGAACAAAGGAAAAAATAACCCCTAAGAGTTATAGAACCTTAATGAAAATCACACCATCATATTCAGCGTATCAGAGAACCCTACTGTAGAGGTTTCAAACTCCTATCTACAAAAATGTGGAATTTTGCATTTTTTGCCATAAGAAAGATCACGGATGCGTGTTTATTTGTTGTTTTTTTTTCTTTTTTTCCAGGGGGGATCGTATTGACCCATTTGTCCTAGAATATCGTGGGAGGACTTATTGGAATGGAAATGAAAAGTTCTAGTGCTCTTTTTAAGTGATCAAAAAAACGGAGGGCAACTAGGCCCCCTCCCACGCTATTTTTTTCCCAAAGTCAGCTGATCAAAATTTTGAGATAGCCATTTTGTTTAGCTTGGTTGAAAATATGATAAATATGTCCTTTAGGATAACTTAATCCCCCGAAGTCCCCGGGGGGAGGGCTGAAAGTTTTGAACTTTGCCCAATGTTAACATATAGTATTGGTTATTAGGAAGTATACAGACGTTTTTCAGGGTATTTTTTCTGGTAGTAGGGGGGTTGGTGGGTCGGGGGTTATGTGGGAAGATCTTTCCATCAAGAAAGTTTTCATGGGGGAAGGGACTTTGCTATGAATGGAGCGCCAGATTTCCCAACATTTTTTACAAAAAAAGATCAGAAATTAAATATAAAAAAACATCTTTTCCAACTGAAAATAAGGAGTCAAACAGTTCGTGGTAACGAACTGTAAGTAAGGAGCGACCCGGCTCAATGGTAACTGAAACTCTAAAAAACGGAATTTTGATACCAATAGATACATCAAAAGAATCAAATTTTAATTTTGATTTCAAATATGCAAGTTTCATCAAGTTTAATCTTACCTATCAAAAGTTACGCACCTGACAAAATTTGGCTGATTTTCGAAAAAAGGGGGAAAGACCCCCAAAAGTTATAGAACCTTGATCAAAATCACATCATCATATTCAACGTATCAGAGAACCGTACTGTAGATGTTTCAAGCTCCTATCTACAAAAATGTGGAATTTTCCATTTTTTGCCAGAAGAAAGATCACGGATGCGTGTTTATTTGTTTGTTTTTGTTTTTTTTTCTCCAGCGGTGATCGTATTGACCCAGTGGTCCTAGAATATCGTGGAAGGGCTCAGTGGAAGGGAAATTAAAAGCTCTAGTGCCCTTTTTAAGTGACAAAAAAATGGAGGGCAACTAGGCCCCCTCCCACGCTCAGTTTTTTCCCAAAGTCACCCGATCAAAATTTTGAGATAGCTATTTGTTCAGCATGGTCGAAAATATTATAACTATGACTTTTAGGATGACTTAATCCCTCGAAGCCCTCAGGGGGAGGGCAGAAAGTTATGAACTTTACCCAATGTTAACATATAGTATTGGTTATTGCGAAGCATTCAGACGTTTTCAGGGGGAATTTTTTCTGGTAGTGGGGGGTGGGGTGGGTCGGGAATTATATGGGAGGAACTTATCATGAAGGAAGTGGTCAGGGGGGACGAGACATTGCTATGAAGGGGGTGCCAGTTTTCCAATCATTATTTTAAAAAAATCAGAAATTAAATATAAAAAACAAGTTTTTCAACTGAAAGTAAGGAGCAACATCAAAACTTAAAACGAACAAAAAAATATTAGCTATATGATTGGGTTCACCTTCTAGTCAATGCCTTGCTCTTTAAGCCAAATATTTTTTAATGCTTTCATAAGAGCTATTTATTCTAATTAACGGCCTTTGTGATTATGAGGTCATTTTTAGAGGATTGGAACAAAATTCAAACTTTAGCTTAAAGAGCAAGGTATTGACTAGGGGGCAAACCTCCTAATATACGTATTAAAAATATATGAATATAGAAGTTCGTTACGTAAGTTAATTCATAAGTTACGTATATTTAATTTTCATCAAGATTAGTGCTACCCATCAAAAGTTACGCGCCTGAGAAAATTTGGCCGATTTTCGGAAAAAGGGGGAAAGACCCCTAAAAGTCATAGAACCTTAATGAAAATCACACCAAAATATTCAGCGTATCAGAGAACCCTACTGTAGAGGTTTCAAGCTCCTATCTACAAAAATGTAAAATTTTGCATTTTTTGCCAGAAGAAAGATCACGGATGCGTGTTTATTTGTTTTTTTTTTGTTGTTTTTTTTCCAGGGGTGATAGTATCGACCCAGTGGTCCTAGAATATCTTGGGAGGGCTCATTGGAACGAAAATTAAAAGTTCTAGTGCCCTTTTTAAGTGACCAAAAAATGGAGGGCAACTAAGCTCCCTCCCACGCTTATTTATTTCCCAAAGTCACCCGATCAAAATTTTGAGATAGCCATTTTGTTCAGCATGGTCAAAAATATGATAAATATTTCTTTTAGGATGAATTAAGCCCCCGACGTCCCCAGGGGGGGGCTAAAAGTTATGAACTTTACCCATTGGTAACAAATACAATTGTTTATTGGGAAGTATACAGAAGTGTTCAGTAGGTTTTTTTTGTGGGAGTGGGGGGAGAGGTCGGGGGTTATGTTGGAGGATCTTTCCATGAAGGAAGTTTTCATGGGGGAAGGGAACTTGCCATGAAGGGGGCGCCGGACTTGCCAGCATTATTTATTGGTTATTGGGAAGTATAGAGACATTTTCAGGAAGGATTTTTCTGGAGGGGGGGGGGCTAGAGGAGGGGGTTACTCTGGAGAATCTTTCCGTGGAGGATATTTCTTTGGGGTAAGGGACATTTCAATGAAAGGGGCGCCGGATTTCTAAGCATTATTTAAAAAAATGATCAGAAATTAAGTATAAAAAAACAAGTTTTTTCAACTGAAAGTAAGAAGCATCATTAGAACTTAAAACGAACAGAAATTATAATGTATGTGAGGGGGTTCTCCCCCAAGTCAATGCCTCGCTCTTTATGCTACATTTTTTTTTTTTAGTGCTTTCAAAAGAGCTATTTATTCTAATTAAACGGCCTTTGTGATTCAGGGGTGTGTGAATCATTTTTTTTAACTTTTAACGTAAAGAGCGTGGTATTGACTAAGGGGAGAACCCCCTCATATACGTAATAGCATATACGTAATAAAAAAAAACAATAAAAAAAAACAAGCGATACGGCTCAATAGCAATCGAAACTTTTTAAAACGGAATTTTGATGTCAATAAATGTATCAAAACAATGTGTTTATAATGCTGATTCTAAATATATAAATTTTATTAAGTTTAGTATTACTCATCAAAGGCTACGAGCCTGAGAAAATTTACCCGATTTTTTAAACATGGGGGAAACATCCCCTACAAGTAAAAGAATTTTAATGAAAATCACACCGTCAGATTGAGTGTATCAGTAAACCCTATTACATAGGTTTCAAGCTCATATCTGCAAAAATCTGCAACTTTGTATTTTTTGCCAGAAGAAAAATATACGAATATATAAGTTAGTTACGTAAGTTAATTTGTAAAGACATCCATTTAGCAAAAGAAAAGTAAAATTTTTATGAAAATTTTGTTTACTTATTCAATGACAGTTAGCCAAAATAAAAGCTGCATTAACTAAAAAACGATCAGAAATTAAATAAAAAAAGCAAGTTTTTTAACCTGAAAGTAAGGAGCGACATTAAAACTTAAAACGAACAGAAATTACTCCGTATATGAAAGCGGCTATCCCCTCCTCAACGCCGCGCTCTTTAAGCTAAAGTTTGACTCTGTCTCACAACATTTTTTAAACAATGTAAAAACATAGCGTAAAGAGCGCGGCGTTGTGGAGAGGACAGTCCCTTTCATATAAGTAATAATTTATTTTCGTTTTAAGTTTTAATGTCGCTCCTTACTTTCAGTTAAAAAAACTTGTTTTTTTATTTAATAACATCAAAACTTAAAACGAACAGAAAATATTACGTGCATGATTGGGTTCATCCCCTAGTCAATACCTTGCTCTTTAAGCCAAAGATTCTTTAGTAATTTCATAAGAGCTATTTATTCTAAATAACGGCCTTTGTGATTAAGGGGTCATTTTTAAAAAATTGGAACAAAATTCAAAATTTAGCTTAAAGAGGAAGGTATTGACTAGGGGTGAGGCTCCTAATATATTTATTAAAAATATATGAATATAGAAGTTCGTTACGTAAGTTAATTCGTAAGTTATGTATATTTATTACTAATAAAAATTGTCGTAAATAAAATTAAAAAAAGTTTCAAGAAAGCCATTAAACCAAATAAAAGTAAAATTAATATGTAAGTTTTGTTTTAATTATTCATTTACGATGAGCCAAAATCAAAATCTGCATTAATTCATAAACTTTCAAAATTAAATAAAAAAACAAATTTTTTTAACTGAACGTAAGGAACGACGTTAAAACTTAAAACGAACAGAAATTATTCCGTATATGAAAGGGGCTGTCTCATCCTAAATGCCTCGCCCTTTACGCTAAAGTTTTACTTTCTCACAACTCTTATTTTCTTAAACAATAAAAAACTTTAGCGTAAAGAGCGAGGCGTTGAGGAGGGGACAGCCCCTTTCATATATGGAATAATTTCTGTTGGTTTTAAGTTCTAATGACGCTCCTTACTTTCAGTTTAATTTTTTTTTTTTTTAATTTAATTTATGATCGTTTTTTAGTTAATGCAGCTCTTATTTGCATATCTTTATTGCAACGAAATTTGCATATTAATTTTACTTTTATTTGGTTAAATGGCTTTCTCGAAACTTGTTGAATTTTATTTACGAACGTTTTTAATTTAATAAAACGAACGTTTTTTTTAATGCCTCCTCCTTTTTAATAAAACGAACGTTTTTTTTAATGCCTCCTCCTTAGCTCCTCACTCTTTACGCTAAAGTTTGAAGTTTGTCCCAATTCTTTAAGAATAACTCCTTAAACACAAGGATCTTTTAATTGGAACAATAAGAAGTTTTTTTTCAAAAGAACTGAAAAACTTTAGAGTAAAGAGCGAGGTGCTGAGGAGGGGGCTGCCCCCTTCATATGCGTAATAATTTCTGTTCTTTTTAAGTTTTAATATTGCTCCTTACTTTCAGTTGAAAAGACTCGTTTTTTATTTAGTTTCTGAATGTTTTTCAACTAATGCAGTTTCAAATTTGGCTAACTCCACACGAAGCCTTTTAATTTTTTAATCCTTTTAGTACTGTCACTAATTTCTCATCATAAAATGAATCTTCCTTCACATCCAAAGTGTAACAAATGTAGCAGAGACCTCATACCATCTCAAAATATCGACACAGCTTCAATTTCTTATACCCATCTTACCCTTATAATGTCGTTGTCAGAGACCCCGAAACTGTCAGATCTCGTTTTATCGGATTGAAGTTTTCTCTGAGCACTATTTTATAAGCCTTATAAGTGACTTTGTTTTTCTATTTTGAAAAAAAAAACTTTTCTTTTTCACTAGATGGACGAATCAGACTTAATTCATTATATAATCTGTTGACGTTTAAGAATAGCAATTTACATCTTCATTATCTCCTCTTAAAGCGCAACAATAGGTTTAATTTTTTTAAGTAATTGCTGACAGTTCTTTTTTGGCCTCATCGACGATTTCCTCATTCATTTGTAATACCTTTTTATTGACCTCCGAAAGGTATTTGAAAGCAATATATTTCACCTATAATTATCTGAGCTGAATTTGGCTAGATTTTGCTAAAAACCTCTGTAATGATATAATTAGTGCCGATATATAAGAGTCTTGCTAGAAGATCTTGGTTCCTATATATCTTAGAACGAACATCTAAACTAGAACTAACATTACTGAGTTTAGTAGGTCTCAATAAATTAACAACTAGGATATTCTGCCGGCGATACCTCACAAAAGTCTTCATGCGACCTTTCTCTTTCTCTCCTATCTGCTCACTAGGTTCCCTTTCCTTCCTGGTTGCTTCTCAACTGGCTTTACTAACCATTTCTTCTGCTTCTCCATTTTTACTAATTTCATCATTCTTGGCCTTTATCTTTTCATATAATCTCGGGGGTTCTCTCTCAAGGGCCTCTATATCAGCGTTTCTTTCTCTTTTTCTACTTTTTAAGCTGGCAAATTAGGCCCTACTACTACTACTACTAACAACTCATCGCAGCACCAAGCCGCCTGAGGCAAACACAGCTACGCACGCTCCTCCTCCACCCCAATATATTCAAAGCCTCCCTTTTTACACCCGTCCACGAAGTTCCCATTTCCTTTAAATCTTTCTTTATGACGTCCTCCCACCCCAGACGGGGACGACCTGCTTTCCGTTTAGCCCTAGATGGTTGGCCGAAAAGAACAATCTTCGGCAATCTTCGCGCCTGGGAAAACTTGGCTGGTTTTCGAACAAAGGAAAAAATAACCCCTAAGAGTTATAGAACCTTAATGAAAATCACACCATCATATTCAGCGTATCAGAGAACCCTACTGTAGAGGTTTCAAACTCCTATCTACAAAAATGTGGAATTTTGCATTTTTTGCCATAAGAAAGATCACGGATGCGTGTTTATTTGTTGTTTTTTTTTCTTTTTTTCCAGGGGGGATCGTATTGACCCATTTGTCCTAGAATATCGTGGGAGGACTTATTGGAATGGAAATGAAAAGTTCTAGTGCTCTTTTTAAGTGATCAAAAAAACGGAGGGCCACTAGGCCCCCTCCCACGCTATTTTTTTCCCAAAGTCACCTGATCAAAATTTTGAGATAGCCATTTTGTTAAGCATGGTTGAAAATATGATAACTATGTCCTTTAGGATGACTTAATCCCCCGAAGTCCCCGGGGGGAGGGCTGAAAGTTATGAACTTTGCCCAATGTTAACATATAGTATTGGTTATTAGGAAGTATACAGACGTTTTTCAGGGTATTTTTTCTGGTAGTAGGGGGGTGGGTGGGTCGGGGGTTATGTGGGAAGATCTTTCCATCAAGAAAGTTTTCATGGGGGAAGGGACTTTGCTATGAATGGAGCGCCAGATTTCCCAACATTTTTTAGAAAAAAAGATCAGAAATTAAATATAAAAAAACAATCCGTATTCTGAACGATGATGGGTCACTCGTGAGTGCAAATGACGTCAACAATTACTTTACTGACATTTGTACATCCTTTCCTGCCCCAACTAACACTGAAATACAGAATCTACTGTTAATATGCCCCAACGAAGGTGAAATAGAAATAGTTGAGTATCAAGTTTTCAAAGAGCTGAACAAGTTGTGTCCATCCAGTAGCTCTTTTCCTGAAGAGCTGCCTATAAGGTTAATACGAGAGTTCTCTCTTTTCCTCGCCAAGCCACTTGGACACATCATCAGCGAATGTTTCGCCCAGTTAACTTTCCCGTCGTGCTGGAAACGCGCATTTGTGCGTGTTATACCGAAGACTAAAACACCCAAATCTTGCGACGAGTTACGACCGATATCAATCACATCTACCTTTGCAAAAGTCACCTAGTCATTCATCCTGCGTGAATTGCTCAAGCAAACGCGGGAAAACATAGACCGTTACCAGTATGGCGGCCTCAAAGGTTGCAATACCTCGATATACCTCGTGCGCCTAGTTGACATTATCTTTAAGTGGCTTGACAAGGGCAGTACCTTCATCGACCTAGCTCTCGCCGATTTCAGGAAGGCATTTGACCTGATTTGTCATCTTACGGCAGCAAAAAATATGCGAGCAATAGGCGCACAGAAGCGGTCTCTTGCATTAGTGATGAGCTTCCTTCAGGACAGAACGCAGTGTGTATTTCCATTGTTTGAAGGTGACTTAATCTCATACTGGTCTAAACTTACCTGTGGAGCCCCTCAGGGTACAAGACTTGCTGGTTTCATATTTATCTCCCTCATCAACTTCCTCCTTCAGAATTTCGAAGAGCGACTCAAATTCGTCGACAATTTATCATTTGTCCTCAAATACCTCGTGAGAGAAGGTGTAATTGAACGTCAGTTCAGCGAGACCCTTCTGGCATCCTTCTCTGAGGACTGTGAACGTTACAAGTTGACACTGAATGCAGATAAATCAACGATCCTCAGGTTTTGCCCCCTTAAAACGTGATCTGGAATTCCCGCAAGTCCCTTTCCCTATTGTTCCATCCGCAAAAATCCTCTGAGTCACATTATCGATGGACTGCACATTCACCGAACACGTGGAGAAGGTTATTAAGGCTGGCAATGCATCACTTCAGACCCTAGTCCTGATGTGCAGGTTTGGCTGCGACACTTAAACCCAAAAAAATGCCTATATTACGTATGTGAGACCTCTATTCAAATACGCCATTGCTGTCTGGGGACCTTTTGTCCAGAGCACCCACTACCTTTGCGATGACCTTGAATCTTTGCAGAAACGAGCAGTTAACATAATCGTTGGTAACAGAAGTGACGACTACAACAAACTCTTACAAGAACTGAACCTTGAATCCCTCAGCGACAGACGATTATCACTGATCATGTCCCTCGGCAAGTCACTGCTATCTTCGCCCCATCACAGACTGATCCTCCCACCCGATGCTCCTGTTAACCAAAGAACCAGATCCCAGTCGAAGCTACAACCCCCGGTCTGCAGGACCAACCGCTACAAAAACACATTTGTCCCCTGTTTTGTATAAGCATACAACAAGACTTATTGTTTTTTGTATTCACGTGTTAGTGTTCTTATAGTGTCATTTGTATTTTTTTTTCTTTTTTTTTCCATATTGTTGTAAAGACGACATAAATTAGCCATGGCTACGCTGTTCGTTCTTAATAAACCTATGTCTATGTCTATGTCTATGTCTAAGTAAGGAGCGACCCGGCTCAATGGTAACTGAAACTCTAAAAAACGGAATTTTGATACCAATAGATACATCAAAAGAATCAAATTTTAATTTTGATTTCAAATATGCAAGTTTCATCAAGTTTAATCTTACCTATCAAAAGTTACGCGCCTGAGAAAATTTGGCTGATTTTCGAAAAAAGGGGGAAAGACCCCCCAAAAGTTATAGAACCTTGATCAAAATCACATCATCATATTCAACGTATCAGAGAACCGTACTGTAGATGTTTCAAGCTCCTATCTACAAAAATGTGGAATTTTCCATTTTTTGCCAGAAGAAAGATCACGGATGCGTGTTTATTTGTTTGTTTTTGTTTTTTTTTTTTATCCAGCGGTGATCGTATTGACCCAGTGGTCCTAGAATATCGTGGAAGGGCTCAGTGGAAGGGAAATTAAAAGTTCTAGTGCCCTTTTTAAGTGACAAAAAAATGGAGGGCAACTAGGCCCCCTCCCACGCTCAGTTTTTTCCCAAAGTCAACCGATCAAAATTTTGAGATACCCATTTTGTTCAGCATGGTCGAAAATATTATAACTATGACTTTTAGGATGACTTAATCCCTCGAAGCCCTCAGGGGGAGGGCAGAAAGTTATGAACTTTACCCAATGTTAACATATAGTATTGGTTATTGCGAAGCATTCAGACGTTTTCAGGGGGAATTTTTTCTGGTAGTGGGGGGTGGGGTGGGTCGGGAATTATATGGGAGGATCTTATCATGAAGGAAGTTCTCAGGGGGGAAGGGATATTGCTATGAAGGGGGCGCCGGATTTCCCATCATTATTTTAAAAAAATCAGAAATTAAATATAAAAAAACAAGTTTTTCAACTGAAAGTAAGGAGTAACATCAAAACTTAAAACGAACAAAAAAACATTAGCTATATGATTGGGTTCACCTTCTAGTCAATGCCTCGCTCTTTAAGCCAAAGATTTTTTAGTGCTTTCATAAGAGCTATTTATTCTAATTAACGGCCTTTGTGATTAAGGGGTAATTTTTAAAGAATTGAAGCAAAATTCAAACTTTATCTTAAAGAACGAAGTGTTGATAATGGGGAAAAACCCCTAATAAATATATAAAATTATATGAGTATAGAAGTTCATTATGTAAGTTAATTCATAAGTTACGTATATTTATTACTAATAAAAACGTTCGTAAATAAAATTCAACAAGTTTCGAGAAAGCCATTTAACCAAATAAAAGTAAAATTAATATGCAAATTTCGTTGCAATAAAAATATGCAAATAAGAGCTGCATTAACTAAAAAACGATCAGAAGTTAAAT
The DNA here is from genome assembly GCF_049724085.1 of Artemia sp. Qi Xiang Cuo. Lineage (NCBI taxonomy): Eukaryota > Metazoa > Arthropoda > Branchiopoda > Anostraca > Artemiidae > Artemia > Artemia sp. Qi Xiang Cuo. The sequence continues at coordinate 8,434,360 of NC_142798.1, read as the reverse complement.
AAAAAAAAAAAATTTTTAACTGAAAGTAAGGAGCGACATTAGAACTTAAAACGAACATAAATTATTCCGTATATGAAAGGGGCTGTCCCCTCCTCAACGCCTCGCGCTTTACGCTAAAGTTTGACTCTGTCTCACAACTTTATTTTTTTAAACAATGAAAAACTTTAGCGTAAAGATACATCAAAAGAATCCGATTTCAATGCTGATTTCAAATATTTTTAATTTTCATCAAGATTAGTGCTACCCATCAAAAGTTACGCGCCTGAGAAAATTTGGCCGATTTTCGGAAAAAGGGGGAAAGACCCCTAAAAGTCATAGAACCTTAATGAAAATCACACCAAAATATTCAGCGTATCAGAGAACCCTACTGTAGAGGTTTCAGGCTCCTATCTACAAAAATGTGGAATTTTGCATTTTTTGCCAGAAGAAAGATCACGGATGAGTGTTTATTTGTTTGTTTTTTTTTTTTTTCCAGGGGTGATCGTATCGACCCAGTGGTCCTAGAATATCTTAGGAGGGCTCATTGGAACGAAAATTAAAAGTTCTAGTGCCCTTTTTAAGTGACCAAAAAATGGAGGGCAACTAAGCTCCCTCCCACGCTTATTTATTTCCCAAAGTCAACCGATCAAAATTTTGAGATAGCCATTTTGTTCAGCATGGTCAAAAATATGATACATATTTCTTTTAGGATGAATTAAGCCCCCGACGTCCCCAGGGGGGGCTAAAAGTTATGAACTTTACCCATTGTTAACATATACAATTGTTTATTGGGACGTAGACCGAAGTTTTCAGGAGGTTTTTTTTGTGGGAGTGGGGGGATGGGTCGGGGGTTATGTTGGAGGATCTTTCCATGAAGGAAGTTTTCATGGGGGAAGGGAAATTGCCATGAAGGGGGCGCCGGACTTGCCAGCATTATTTATTGGTTATTGGGAAGTATAGAGACATTTTCAGGAAGGATTTTTCTGGAGGGGGGGGGCTAGAGGAGGGGGTTAATCTGGAGAATCTTTCCGTGGAGGATATTTCTTTGGGGTAAGGGACATTTCAATGAAAGGGGCGCCGGATTTCTAAGCATTATTTAAAAAAATGATCAGAAATTAAGTATAAAAAAACAAGTTTTTTCAACTGAAAGTAAGAAGCATCATTAGAACTTAAAACGAACAGAAATTATAATGTATGTGAGGGGGTTCTCCCCCAAGTCAATGCCTCGCTCTTTATGCTACATTTTTTTTTTTTAGTGCTTTCAAAAGTGCTATTTATTCTAATTAAACGGCCTTTGTGATTCAGGGGTGTGTGAATCATTTTTTTTAACTTTTAACGTAAAGAGCGTGGTATTGACTAAGGGGAGAACCCCCTCATATACGTAATAGCATATACGTAATAAAAAAAAACAATAAAAAAAAACAAGCGATACGGCTCAATAGCAATCGAAACTTTTTAAAACGGAATTTTGATGTCAATAAATGTATCAAAACAATGTGTTTATAATGCTGATTCTAAATATATAAATTTTATTAAGTTTAGTACTACTCATCAAAGGCTACGAGCCTGAGAAAATTTACCCGATTTTTTAAACATGGGGGAAACATCCCCTACAAGTAAAAGAATTTTAATGAAAATCACACCGTCAGATTGAGTGTATCAGTAAACCCTATTACATAGGTTTCAAGCTCATATCTGCAAAAATCTGCAACTTTGTATTTTTTGCCAGAATAAAAATATACGAATATAGAATTTAGTTACGTAAGTTAATTTGTAAAGACATCCATTTAGCAAAAGAAAAGTAAAATTTTTATGCAAATTTTGTTTACTTATTCAATGACAGTTAGCCAAAATAAAAGCTGCATTAACTAAAAAACGATCAGAAATTAAATAAAAAAAGCAAGTTTTTTAACCTGAAAGTAAGGAGCGACATTAAAACTTAAAACGAACAGAAATTACTCCGTATATGAAAGCGGCTATCCCCTCCTCAACGCCTCGCTCTTTACGCTAAAGTTTGACTCTGTCTCACAACTTTTTTTAAACAATGTAAAACCTTATCGTAAAGAGCGAGGCGTTGAGGAGAGGACAGTCCCGTTCATATACGGAATAATTTCTGTTCGTTTTAAGTTTTAATGTCGCTCCTTACTTTCAGTTAAAAAAACTTGTTTTTTTATTTAATAACATCAAAACTTAAAACGAACAGAAAATATTACGTGCATGATTGGGTTCATCCCCTAGTCAATACCTTGCTCTTTAAGCCAAAGATTCTTTAGTAATTTCATAAGAGCTATTTATTCTAAATAACGGCCTTTGTGATTAAGGGGTCATTTTTAAAAAATTGGAACAAAATTCAAAATTTAGCTTAAAGAGGAAGGTATTGACTAGGGGGTGAGGCTCCTAATATATTTATTAAAAATATATGAATATAGAAGTTCGTTACGTAAGTTAATTCGTAAGTTATGTATATTTATTACTAATAAAAATTGTCGTAAATAAACTTAAAAAAAGTTTCAAGAAAGCCATTAAACCAAATAAAAGTAAAATTAATATGTAAGTTTTGTTTTAATTATTCATTTACGATGAGCCAAAATCAAAATCTGCATTAATTCATAAACTTTCAAAATTAAATAAAAAAACAAGTTTTTTTAACTGAACGTAAGGAACGACGTTAAAACTTAAAACGAACAGAAATTATTCCGTATATGAAAGGGGCTGTCTCATCCTAAATGCCTCGCCCTTTACGCTAAAGTTTTACTTTCTCACAACTCTTATTTTCTTAAACAATAAAAAACTTTAGCGTAAAGAGCGAGGCGTTGAGGAGGGGACAGCCCCTTTCATATATGGAATAATTTCTGTTGGTTTTAAGTTCTAATGACGCTCCTTACTTTCAGTTTAATTTTTTTTTTTTTTAATTTAATTTCTGATCGTTTTTTAGTTAATGCAGCTCTTATTTGCATATCTTTATTGCAACGAAATTTGCATATTAATTTTACTTTTATTTGGTTAAATGGCTTTCTCGAAACTTGTTGAATTTTATTTACGAACGTTTTTAATTTAATAAAACGAACATTTTTTTTAATGCCTCCTCCTTTTTAATAAAACGAACGTTTTTTTTAATGCCTCCTCCTTAGCTCCTCACTCTTTACGCTAAAGTTTGAAGTTTGTCCCAATTCTTTAAGAATAACTCCTTAAACACAAGGATCTTTTAATTGGAACAATAAGAAGTTTTTTTTCAAAAGAACTGAAAAACTTTAGAGTAAAGAGCGAGGTGCTGAGGAGGGGGCTGCCCCCTTCATATGCGTAATAATTTCTGTTCTTTTTAAGTTTTAATATTGCTCCTTACTTTCAGTTGAAAAGACTCGTTTTTTATTTAGTTTCTGAATGTTTTTCAACTAATGCAGTTTCAAATTTGGCTAACTCCACACGAAGCCTTTTAATTTTTTAATCCTTTTAGTACTGTCACTAATTTCTCATCATAAAATGAATCTTCCTTCACATCCAAAGTGTAACAAATGTAGCAGAGACCTCATACCATCTCAAAATATCGACACAGCTTCAATTTCTTATACCCATCTTACCCTTATAATGTCGTTGTCAGAGACCCCGAAACTGTCAGATCTCGTTTTATCGGATTGAAGTTTTCTCTGAGCACTATTTTATAAGCCTTATAAGTGACTTTGTTTTTCTATTTTGAAAAAAAAAACTTTTCTTTTTCACTAGATGGACGAATCAGACTTAATTCATTATATAATCTGTTGACGTTTAAGAATAGCAATTTACATCTTCATTATCTCCTCTTAAAGCGCAACAATAGGTTTAATTTTTTTAAGTAATTGCTGACAGTTCTTTTTTGGCCTCATCGACGATTTCCTCATTCATTTGTAATACCTTTTTATTGACCTCCGAAAGGTATTTGAAAGCAATATATTTCACCTATAATTATCTGAGCTGAATTTGGCTAGATTTTGCTAAAAACCTCTGTAATGATATAATTAGTGCCGATATATAAGAGTCTTGCTAGAAGATCTTGGTTCCTATATATCTTAGAACGAACATCTAAACTAGAACTAACATTACTGAGTTTAGTAGGTCTCAATAAATTAACAACTAGGATATTCTGCCGGCGATACCTCACAAAAGTCTTCATGCGACCTTTCTCTTTCTCTCCTATCTGCTCACTAGGTTCCCTTTCCTTCCTGGTTGCTTCTCAACTGGCTTTACTAACCATTTCTTCTGCTTCTCCATTTTTACTAATTTCATCATTCTTGGCCTTTATCTTTTCATATAATCTCGGGGGTTCTCTCTCAAGGGCCTCTATATCAGCGTTTCTTTCTCTTTTTCTACTTTTTAAGCTGGCAAATTAGGCCCTACTACTACTACTACTAACAACTCATCGCAGCACCAAGCCGCCTGAGGCCAACACAGCTACGCAGGCTCCTCCTCCACCCCAATCTATTCAAAGCCTACCTTTTTACACCCGCCAACGAAGTTCCCACTTCCTTTAAATCTTTCTTTATGACGTCCTCCCACCCCAGACGGGGACGACCTGCTTTCCGTTTAGCCCTAGATGGTTGGCCGAAAAGAACAATCTTCGGCAATCTGTCATCCTTCATCCGCACAAGATGCCCTAACCACCTCAACCTTTCTTTCATTATAGCCCTGGAGAGCGGTATTGAATCACATGTTTCGTATATCCTATTGTTTGAAATACGGTCAGTCAGCCGGGTACTCAGAAAAATCTTGAAGCAATTTTTCTGGAAAAAATCTAGCAAATCTTCATCCGCTTTTCGGAGCGTCCATGCTTCAGGGCCATATTTGACCACTGTCATCACTGTAGCTTCTAATATTCTAATCTTGGTTTGCAGACTTATCTTCCTATTCTTCCAGACTTTTTTTTAACTGTGAAAAAACACCCTGAGCCTTGGCTATTCTATTTTGAACATCTTCACTGCTCCCACCATCTTTACTAATAATACTACCAAGGTAAGTGAAGCTGCCCACCTGATCAATCTTTTCATTACCCAACGTCACCTTTTCATCTTCACTTATTCCTAGCCTTAGTGACTTAGTCTTCCTAACATTAATTTTCAAACCAATACTAGCACCCTGAACTCGCAAAACCTCTAAAACTTCATTCATTTTGCTCACACTTTCATCTAGGATGCTTAAATCATCAGCATAGTCCAAGTCCATGAGACTTTTTTTTCCCCATTTGATTCCGTGGTCTCCCATTGCCTTTCCTGTGCACCTTAAGACAGAGTCGACCAAAATAATCCATATAAAGGGGGATAGAACACAACCCTGCTTAAGTCCTGATTTAATATAAAACCAGCTGCTAATCTCATTTCCTACATTAACCGCAGCAGTTTTATTCTCATATTCCCCTAATCACTATAATGTATTTGTTTGGTATACCATACAAGGATAAGACCTTTGCTAAAGCTCTTCTATCAACAGAATCGAACGCTTGCTTATAATCTATAAAACTAAGGACCAAAGGGGTTTGAAAACTTAGGCACTTCTCAATTATTAACCTAAGAATGAAAATTTGGTCAGCAAATCCTCTGCTTTTTTCTACTAAAACCGCAGTGTTCTTATCTTAAAACTTTGTCTACAGCATCTCTCAGTCTAAAGAGTAACATATTACTAAGTAATTTGCTACCAACAGAGACCAGACTAATACCTCGCTAATTACTACACTCACTTTTATCACCTTTCTCATAAAGTGGCTTAATTAAGGTTTTCCTAAAATCGTTAGGTACTTCCCCTTTTTCAAAAATCATATTCATAATCTTCAATAATTTTTTTCTAACCTCAGAGCCACCATATTTAAGAAACTCATTTACTACCCTATCAGCACCTGGAGCCTTATTATTCTTTAATCCTTTTAGTACTGTTTCTAATTCCTCCTCACAAAACAAATCTTCCTTCACATCCAAGGTATCACAAACTTTTTCATTTTCCTCTATATTTTTTCCTGCAACTCTATCTCGGTTAAGCAAATTCTTAAAATGTTCGGCCCATCTCGCTTTAGCTTTTTCCTTATCGCTAATTGCCACCCCATTCCTATCTTTAACTGGGACAAGTCCGGATTGACTACTACCTCTCAATTTGTTAACGTGCCAGTACAATATTTTACTATTATGCCGTCTAGCTGCATCTTCTAAATCCTCGGCAATTTTATCCATGGCCTCCACTTCACACCTCCTTAGTTCATATTTCAATGCTTTCTCCACTTTCCTTACATTTCTTTTGTTTTCATGTGATCTATCACTCAGCTAATTCTTGTACAAGTCCTTTCTCATTTCTATTAAACTTAAAGCTTTTTCACTAATATTCTTAGCTGCAGTTCTCGCTTTCTTCCCTAATACACCTTCAGCAACTTCAAAAATTATTTTTCTAAAATTATTCCAACCATCTTCCACATTATCAAATTTTAAACTCTCAAGTTTAGTATTCAACTGTTCCTGTAAAGTTTCTCTCAAATTCTCATCCTGGAGTCTACTAACATCATAACTTCCCGGGAGGTAATTACTGTTCCGATATTTCAGCTTTAAATTAAGCCTTGACACTACTAGATGGTGATCTATACTTTTAACATCAATAACAGTACTCTTGTATGCCCTAGTATCTTGTATTGATCCTGCCAGTCTTCGGTTTACAATAACATAATCAATAAGGTTTGCACTCTTACCATCACGTGAATACCATGTTAGCTTATGAGCCATTTTATGACCAAACACCGTATTGGTTATAACTAGATTGTTATGTCTACAAAATTGCAAAAGTCAGTATCCATTACTGTTTTCTTTTCCTACACCAAATTTACCTAAGCTGGGATACTATCTATCCTTATTTCTACCAACCTGGGCTTTAAAATCTCCCAGCAATAACATCATATTTCTACCTGGGACCTTGTCTATTTGCTCCTGTAACTGTAAGTAAAATTCATCTGAGTCACTAGTATCTCCATCAGTCGGTTCTACTAGGGCGTATACTACTATAACTGATACCTTGAACTTTCTAGTCATAAAATGAGCAATTAGTATTCTATTATTAATACCTTCCCAGCCTAAACAAGACTTAGCAGCTTCCTTATTCATCATGAGCCCTACTTCCTGCCTGAGTAAACAAATTCTATATCACCTTATTTCATGTTTCCTACCCCTGGGATATGAGTTTATGAAACTCCTAATAAGTCCAGTTCGAATCGTCTAAATTCGTCAGTCAAAATGTCGATATTATGGTTATTTTTTAATGTGGTAACATTCCAAGTTCCAATTTTCATGTTCTTTAAATCATTGAAATTTGTTTCGCCTAGGAAAAGCAATGATCCCGGATACCAGTGCAGGACGGGGATCACATATCTTAGCAAGTCTACACCAAAGTGCTTAAGCCGGCTTAGAACCGGACAGCAAGAAGTCCCTGGGACCTCCATGAATGGAGGCTTTGTGCAATCCTGGGCCCATCTTGGTCACAACATGGTTTTCAGCGCTTGGCGATGCTCTTCTATCAACAAGAGTCGAAATCCTGCACAGACAATCTCAAGCCTATTACCTCTGACTCATTATATATTCATGCCTACAAATTTTATGCTACTACGGGGAGGCAACCCGTAATAGATAAATTAGCTAGGAAGAGGTTTTTCAGACCAAAGACGCCTATCAAAACATACCAAACCCAGAAAATTGTCCATTAGTCCGAATCCCGTGCGAATGCTGTGTCGTTTACTAGGCTATAATTTCCTCGAGGGGCGCCACTCCTCAAGTGGGAATAGAGTTGACTGCAAGGTCCCCAGTCTTGCAGGTACCCCGAAAAGGTCGAGGCAGCCCTTTGCAGATGCCGTTGTCCATAGATCTGGATCTTCCGCCCTGCCACATTTGTACTCCTATAGAGGATCCTCCCGTAATGGTGTTCTGCATCACCATGCAATTTAACCCATTGCTGGGAGAAGGTTTGCAACTCAAAGAACTTGTTGATAAACCAGTGGACCCTTTTGAGTGTACATTTGAGGGGCCTTCTTCCTCCTCCACCTGTATTTATGACCCCGGGCAAGTGTGACCCAGATTCTATTATGGACCCCCAGGGACAAGGTCCCCCCTTGGTCCATGCCTCCTATGGAGGTACCCTACATATCTGTAGAGCGTTCCCCTATAGCCACCTGGGGACATGCTGAATGGCCTGGGGGAGGCCAGTGCTTGATCTTTTTGTGTCTAGCAATCGGAAATTTGCTCTTCAAAACCCAATCAAAGTCCTAACTGATTACAAAAATAAGCACAATATGTGTCAGTAATATTCCTTAATCAATTCATCGACCAATTTTAGCAAACTCGATAATTACCACATAGTCTAAATGACGATATTCTATTTCGATTTATCAGCAACAAGCAATGATGTTCGAACAATTTTTGAAATACCTGGGTCATCCTACCTTAATAAGTGAATAACATCTTAAATCGCTAATAACAAATATTTGACGAATGGAATATATCTCCAAAAGGCGAAATTACAAGGGCTATAGTAGGTGAGAAGGAACACTTAAAAAAACAAGCTAATACTCTACAGAGTATGATTAGCTAGACTAAGAAATCACGAACTGAGCCACCCTTACGCACAAACCACGTGTCCGCCCCATATATTCTTAACTCCGAATATAATCTCCACTTTGGCAGTTTACCCAAAAATTACAGGTTTATCTTACCTTCCTACCAAAATTATACACAAACTTCCCTTAATTTGCTGCATTAATAATCTCATAACCTTCGACACAGAAGATATTCTCCAAGTCAACTAATTCACTCAAAATACTCAGTTTTAACTTTCTTTTTACCCTTTTTTACCCTGTATTATATTAACTGGAAGTCATCTCAAAGTGCCTCCTCAAATGGTTAAATATACTTCTGGTAATGTCACCTGAATATTTTTACGTTGCTATTAACCAAGTGTGTATCACAAGCTTGCAAGCTTTAGTCGAGTGATATACTAGTTTTTAAAATTGTATGCTATCTAGGCAAGGCATATCCAATTTTGTGTGTTAACCGCGCTTGTCTTATATTTGCTGTTATTCTTAAAGAGAAATATCCTCTATGATTATTTTTGTGGACTAATATATTAAAGGCTAGACTTTAATTCGAAATATCCATAAACCACGTATTCTTTTAAATATCATAGCTTTTCGTCCCTTCACTAAGACACTCCTTGTTCTCTGGTGGTGTTGGTATGAGTGGTAAAATCAAATCAGTGCTACTACTGGCCTTCCCCTAGAGTAAAGTAACGGGATCAAGCTTCTAAAGGGTCTACTAGGTCTTCCTAACTGATATTACAACCACTGGGAACTTGTAAGATGTACTACCTGTGGAGGGACAGTGAACCAAGCTATTTTTCTCGAGGTGCACAAATCTTTGACACCACTAATACTTCGATAAACATCAATTTGGAGATGAAACGGACCCTCCTGTTGAAACTGCAATGACGACCACTCTAAAAAGTCTTCTACTAACCTCACCAGGGTTCGGGTAATATAATTTAATATAGTCGTAGCAAAACAACTCATTTTTAGTTCTTAATGTTGCTTCCAATACTCTATATTAACACTATTCACTTTGACCCCTAATGGTGGGCCCTGAAAATGGACTAAATACTACATATCTGACACATAAGAGTGCGAAGTGTTTGATATCTCTCTTAGAAAATACCATCTTATTGGTCCCCAGTGGGGGGTGATCAAGCCTCCACGAGGCCAAGACCTTGGGTAGCGTGGTAGGCAGAGTTTGTATCATCTCAAGATAATGCTAAAAGTCCTTTAATAGACAAATAAAAAAAAAATACAATACTATGCGCACTGGTTAACAGTCTTCTTGAAGCTGCAGAGAATCTGAGCTATGGTCAACTTGCATCGGCTGGTAAAATTGATCTGGAGGTGGCTACTGCACACTCAAAGCCCACCGTTCATAGGTGACTAGTGGAGGTTACTAAGAAAAATCCAACGGCAGTTGATATGGAGGTTAATTTTAAACTCTCCAGCTCAGCTTATATTTTAGAAAGGTGGAGGTTGCTCGAATTCTCTCACTGGTGTTTCTCTAAACACTTGTCACTATTGACTCCCAGAGCTGAACTGTCCACAAGTTGTGTCTTTCTCCCCCTCTTCTTTTTCAGGACGCCAAGTATAGACCTCTCCATGACCTTGCAAAGTAGCCTTTAATTGACTGGTAGGTTTTGCTCATGATAAACCACTACCTTGAAAGGAAAAGAAAACAGAAACAGGCACTAAAACAACACATACACAACATATACCCTTAAAGTAGAACAGGCACTAAGACAACACATAACAAAAATATACCCTGAAAGTAATAAAACACTATATAGGTGAAATACACTGATATCTAACTTGCATAAACCTAGCGAAAATGTTTAAATTTCTCCCCCCTCCTCCTTTTTATTGAAAAAATATTTTTATTTCTTTTTTCAGATAAGTTATATTTGTAATGCTTCCCTAAGCTCCTTTTTGTTATTTTTAATTTTCTCCCTGCGGATGTTCGACCATTCTAAAACCATTCTTTCTCCGTCCTCTATAATCAATCCATCACTTCCTTTACAATGAAATTATGAATTGTTGTAGCATTCATGTTTGGGACGGGGGCTACTATTACATATTTGCTAAAATGCTCTACTGCTATTAGGACATGCAAATCTCCGTTTGTACATTCATATGGTATGGGTCCTGCACTATCTATAGAAAATGCATGAAGTAAGTGTGACGGAGGAACAATTCAGCCAAACATGGGTTGGGCTTAGGACCTGTAATGTTTCGATGGAGATACGAATCGCATTTTTTGCATAGTTTTGTACAAGTGCCGGTAAATTTTCAAAACTGCGAATTCACGTACTCACTCTACCGTTTTTATATACCCTTGATGGACACGTGACAGTAATTTGCTATGCATCAAGGCAATAGTTCTGGAGATAAGTTCTTTTGGTGCCAAAATTTATATCTATTTAAACGCCTTTTATCTCTAGTGCTATCGGTTGCATAAACTAGCCCATTATGAGTTACCAATTCATATTCTAGAAGCCACTTTGGTATATGCTTGCTTTATTTGCCTTAAGTTTTAGCCTGGTTGACTCTCCAGGTTCATGTGCATGGTTACCCTGGGAACATATGCATATGCCACCTTTGCACGGCGGAATGCAACCCTTTTTTTCGTATCTCTCTGAATGCAACCCTTTTTTGGATTCTTAAGAGGGGCCTCAGTGACTTCCATCTTAAGTACATGTATTCCTTTAATGACTTGTTCTTGACTTTTTGTCACAATGGGCCTACTCGTTACGGTTAATTAATTTCTACAAACTACTAAATATGAGCCAGAGCCATCCGTTGGCTCCCCAGCAATTGCCCTGTGGCTTGCGTTCTGAGACTCCATCTCCCAAAAAACAACTCGTTTTTCGGGTATACTTTTCAAAACTTTATATGCTAATTTTATTTCTTTATCACACTTTTGACATGTTTTAAAAATCCATCATCACATTATATGGTTTTTAAATCTACATGAGTTTTATTACTTGGGACATTTCTTTTTGGGTACTGGCAACAACTAACCCAGTGCTTGAGGCTAGGTCTTCTGGGATTCGCTCAAAATGTCCCATGAACTTACTTCTTAATAAAGTTACTTGATATTAAAAAATAAGTAAGTAAAGTAAGTATGACGGCACTAGACCATTAAGGTCCAAACCGGCGGTGCTGATCTCCATTTTGTGGCCATTCATCCAGGAAGTACAATGGGGGGCTGGGGGCAGCCATCCTCTGCTTTCGCTCTCCCTTCCTGCATACCCTCCCCAGATTTTTCCAGGTACCCATTTAGATGCGGGTCAACTCTGGCTAAGCTTACAGGGTTAAACCACTGACCTGCGTCCCCAACCAAATGACTGGCCGCGCTAGAGATCAAACCCGTGCCCCTTGGACAAATTACTCTCAACCCAGTGTTCGTCCACTTAGCCAGAACGGCTTAATTGATATTGCGTGTGGTTAAAAAAACAAAGGCAATGAGGAGTGAGACACTTCACTGATGGACTCTGAGACACTGGTTTGCCACGCAGGTGAAGGTGTGAACATAAGAGCATCTCCATGAGCTATAGAAATTTGGTCGATAGATTTCAGCTTAGCTTTGATTATTCTAAAGGATTTTGGTGATATAGTTATCTTTTTAGCTACTTATCCAGTTCCTTTAAAAGAGTTGCTAGTACTTTTGGCCAAAAATACACTAAAATGCTCTTGAGGTGGACGATTAGAGCCTAGGCTGATTTGATTTTGACGGGTATCAAGAGTAATTTCCAAGCAATTTAAGAAATCATAGCCAACCATCAGAGGAAACTGAAGTTCACTAATAACAAGGAACTCCCAATGAATCTTTCTTTGTTTTACTCCGTCAAATATAGTAACTAGAATTTTGACTTTTCCCAAACAGGTAAAATATTTCTACTCAATGATTTTATAGCTGAAAATGACATTTTAATTCTCTTTCATTCTTGTTCTGGTAGATATTGAATAGGTTTTCTGATAAAAGTAAGATTTGACACCCGGTATTAATAAATGCAAAAATTTTAATAGACTCACTTAATTTTACGTCATACATAAATGGATATTTGACACACGAAGGTAACTCTGGTATACTTAAATACAAAATTTTTGAATCAGAATAATTAAAATGTAAAAAAGAAGTAATATTTATAGAAGGATATAGTGCAAGGTCCGACAGATCTTCCAGTAAGGTCGAACAATTTTGTTTTTTAGTGTAGCGATAAAAGATTTGCTATTTGTGGCGATATAAATTTCTCCAATAGCGCCGCTTATAGCGCTGGAGATTGTGTCAACTAGGCTAACGCCGCTCTCAATTAATGGGAGGGGATCGAATATGTAGACATATAAATGTGGCCTCTTCTTTCTCGAGCTATCTGGAGGTCAGATTCCTTTGGGAGCATTTACCTTGGAGACTTACGAACTAATTATCTATTATTAGACTAGACGCAGACATATAAATGAAATAAACACAGATAAAAAAAGACAATAGATTTATTGACTTACATATTTAGATGCACAGCAACAGGTCACTTCAAATGACAATGATGGTGACCGGAATATAAGAATTTCGTCTGAATTCTCCTCAATCTGATATACTAATCCTTTCAAATCTGACTTGCGATTCAAATTAAAAAGCACATCTATCCCACTACCAAACGCAGTTCTTTCGTCTTGCACTGTAAGGACTGCTCGCCATTGGCCCAAGAGGACCGAGGATGTGAATCTTTCATCCAATGGACTCTTTTAAATGTTTTTGATGATTCAAGCATTCACACGGTTTTTTTCCATTTAAACTTCCTTTGAAATATTGCGCATAGCATTTTTTTGCTACTAATTAACTTAGCGAAATTCGAACGACTAGCGTCACTGTTTGACTGAAGCTAGAATGCAATTTATCTTTTTGCTGATTAAAAATTTAGACTCTTGGAAGCGGTATTTGAACTCAATTAGGGGACGTTTAATTTCTGCCCGAATCATCTTAGAAGGAAAGAATCTTGTATTTTAAATATATCACCTTTTACTCCTGGTACACATCAATCTTCCCAACAGTTAATGACGCCCCGTCATTAGTAACTGCTTATTAGGAGTGCTTAAAATTTTTCACATATTTTTCTTATTTTATTCTACATCCCTATTTAAAATTCATCTACCGGACTAAGATTATTTATGGTTCTAGGTTAGCTACTATACTAAGGATTTTTTTATGTCTAGCACTGATTACTTTTACATTTCCAACAAAGTTGGGGCTATTCAACTTTTACATTAGTTTTTTTTTTATTTTGCTGTCTATATGACGTACTACATACTATCTACACAACGTTAAATGAATAACATGATAATATTACAACTAATTCTACTTGTGGTACATACATGAATGATTTATAACATACAATATTTGGTTCATCATATTCACTGATGACATTAAAACACTTCCACTTTTGGGATTTTTAAATTGTCAAAGTTATTAGGAAGTAACACAAGTAGCTTCACATCTATTCATCACCTTACGTGTCCTTAGTGTACTACACCCTTCTGTTGTAAATTATTGTCCTTCACTCTTCTTGTCTTGGAAAAAATTTTGAAGCATTTACGTTATGGTTTCTTCATGGAACAGTTCGAGTCTAGTTGTCTTTACACGGTAAGTTTTCCCTAATAGTCAACTGGGAAATGACCGTTAAATACCGTTCTAATAGTCAACTGGGAAATGATTCTTCCCACTACAGGTGTTGGTGTTTTTCTTCTCAGCATATCATTTTTAGGATTTTTGAGGCACATAGAGGATGTATTCTCGCGTAAAATTGTTCATTTGTGCCTTTTGAAACGGGTTGTCGTCATACTATAGTGACTCTCTTAATATATTGTATTTAAGTTCAACTTCAAACATCTTCAAATATCGTTCAACTTCAAATGTCGTTAAATATCGTTTATCTTGTATTGATCGATGGGGTTCTAAGAATTAAACTTCAAATTGTCTCTAACTTCAGTTTCAAATATCTTCAAATGTCTTTAAGTATTATTTAAGTTCAAATATCGCTAAATATCGTCTATCTTGTTCTGATCAATATTGTTCTCAAAATTAAACTTGAAATTGTCTTTAACTTCAGCTTCAAATGTCTTCAAATTTCTTTAAGTATTATTTACCTTCAGAAATCATTGAATATTGTTTATTTTGTATTGATCTATGTGGTTCTCATAATTAAACTTCATACTGTCTCTAACTTCAGATTCAAATATCTTCAAATTTCTTTAAATATCATTTAACCTCGATTATCGTTAAATATTATTTATCTTGTTCTGACCGATGGGGTTTTCAGAAGTTATGTGATTATATAGTTCGTTAAGGCACTGGATACTGAGACTTGATACTTGATACGTAATAGGGTTCATAGTCGAAGAATCAACGATCAAGGGTAACTGTCGTTCTCGTAGACGAAGTTGGGATGAAAGTTGCCTGGAGTCTATTGTGAGTACTCTTCGTTGGTTGAGATATGATGAAAATAGATGCTACTGGGTCGTATCTGTACTGGGCAGCTCATTGTAATGCTCAATGACCAATGTGTCCATTTACTTTCCTGTAATAAAAACAACGTGGCAGAATCACATGTTCTTTGAAGTAAATACACATACAATAATTCACGCATTAATTGGGTTATAATTGTTCCCATTGGGAAATTCAATACAAAGAAGTTTCTTATAAAATATTAATTCTTCAACTTTAAGTATGGTCTCTTATTATACTTTCTAATATATACTACTACATACACTTTATTTTAACTTCTTTCAACACTTAGTTAATTAGATTTAAAATAATCATTTGAACAGAGTTTATGTTACATGGTTAATTTTTGAGGTATAATTTTACAACTTATTTCATGCCTGCATTGTTCACGCAAGTCAGTGCTATTTAAGAAACGCATGTTGCAGCGTCGTAACCACACGGTTTTTCGTAAACGGTACTACAATGGGGGAACAAGACATAACAAGGACGAATGGTGACCTCTCTACCTATTCGTTTTGTAATGTCTTCCCTATTTCTAGGCTTAGACGTTCTCATGGGGTTCCGGGTTTAACGGCTGAAATGCAGAGGTTCGTAGTCTCAGGATTTTTCCGTAATTGCAAGTCAACATATGGGGCATCATTTTCACCTTTCGAATAAGGTCATTAGATGCAGGATTCCAAGCTTGCCTGCGTAGATTCCAGTTGATGCTTGGCAAAGAATATGTGTAATGAAGAACTGGCATCAATATCATTTAGAAGGCTATTGTTTGCACTAAATAAATAAATATGATATATTTATATCATATAAAATAAAATAATTATAATCTGCACTAAGACAAAATATTTCATATAATTAGACGCTTCTGTACTGTTAATTTTTTGTTTTGGATAATATCCATCTTGGTTAGGGCATGGGTCGATTTTTTTTTTATAGAAACATAGAGGGGACCTGAGTAAGGATATGTAATATATAAAGTGACTGAATTGCGAAAATATGTCAAAAAATTAGAGCACAAGATATGTCATATATAAAACAAAGAAATTAAAGGACATTTTTGTCACAGAACTATAGAACAGTGATCTCTCTGTTATTGTATGAGTCAAAGATTTAAACTAAGAAAATTAAATTTATCACCAAGGAGCTAAAGACATTAATGCCTTTATTTCTCTTTGAAAGTATTATTTAACACAGCTGTAGGACAGCATGCGTAATAGATATTATATAATGAAATTAAAAACCTTCTCTTTTTTTTTTCTCTCGGAGCTATAAGAAAGTAAACTCTCTGTTTCTCTTTCAAAGCATTCAGATCCAAAAAAGAAAACTTAGCTCACAGAAGTTTCTATTTAACCTTTAAGTATTGTTTTGACTGGTCCTGATTGGCATAAAAATATTAATTTCTTACACTTGAAGGACTGAGAAATACCCCTTCCTACGGTCGTTTAATAAAAAAAAAAATACAAAAAACAATCATGGGCCGTTAGTTCCTCCCCAGGCTTCCCACAAGACGTGGTCAAACGCCAGTTGTCGTCCTCAGTAGACCACGAGCGTCCTACCGTTGGTTATTTTCTGTTCCAATCTTTCTATTATCCTTTGAAAGGGCATAGAAATAACATTAACAAAAATAAGACATCTAAACTTAATCAAATCCTTAGTAACATGGACTAATTTAGTCTAAGGTGCGCAAAGTATAGCAAATAAGGATGCTTGTTGTAACAATACATTGAACGTAGATTTGATTAAACTGAAGTACTAAGGTATGTCTTATGTCTAGCTACAAAAATAAAACCTACATATGCTCATCCTCTCTCGCTCTTAAATAAATGGAACAACACAAAAAGAAAATTGACATTTTCAAATAAGCATTTTTTAAGAACAATAGACAGACTTTTGACGACCTTTCTTAATTGTGTAGAATGGTAGGCCTATCTGTTTATAAAAAATCAATAAGTTAAGTCTGATATTATCCATCATTACAAATAACCCATAAAATTAATAAGCGCAAATAACGCATATATTTATCCACTAGGGGACATAACGTGAGCGAGGGGAGTCGACCCCAGCAATACAAATGACACTCGACCCAAAAAAAATACATTCATGTATTTTTAATTATTCTTTGTAAACAAGCATGAACACTGGCTTGTTTTACATCTACATGGCTCTAAAGCAGCCATGGTTTAAAATTCAAATTTTCTGGTTCACTCATTTTGAGGAGCTACTTCAGAATTCGAATTTTTTCTAACACAATTATTCACGTGAAGGTCATCTGTGTAGGTCATCTGTAGGCTTACATTCTTTGTAAACAAGCATGAACACTGGCTTATTTTACATCTACCTGGCTCTAAAGCAGCCATGGTTTAAAATTCAAATTTTCTTGTTCACTCATTTTGCGGAGCTAATTCAGAATTTGAATTTTTTCTATCACCATTATTCAAATGAAGGTCATCTGTGTAGGTCATCTGTGGGCTTACATTCTTTGTAAACAAGCATGAACACTGGCTTGTTTTACATCTACATGGCTCTAAAGCATCCATGGTTTAAAATTCAAATTTTCTTGTTCACTCATTTTGCGGAGCTAATTCAGAATTGAATTTTTTCTATCACCATTATTCAGATGAAGGTCATCTGTGTAGGTAAAGGAGACCCTTTTAAGACCTATCCCTATGCCTCAATTTTCTGTGATTAACGGTTTCTTTCGCCGAATTTCTCGCCTTATGCAGAGTTCCAGTCACAGCTGGGTAACAACCCCCCTTTTTTTGCTTCCTTCGGCGACTTTTGCTAAGCTTCCTAGGATGTGTGCTTATGCCGCTGCCGCCAATGTTCGTAGTGCTAGCTACCGCTGGAACCTCTTATTGGGGTGTATGTGCGGGGTCACTACTTTTAAAGGCAAAAAATGACACAAAAAGATTGCTATGCTACTTACTCGAATGACACAAAAAGATTGCTAAGCCACTTACTCGAATGACACAAAAAGATTGCTATGCCACTTACTCGAATGACGCAAAAAGATTGCTATGCCACTTACTCAAATGACGCAAAAAGATTGCTATGCAACTTACTCGAATGACGCAGAAAGATTGCTATGCCACTTACTCGAATGGGAGAACCCTTTGTCGGCCCTAATGTTAGTGAGATTCCCGCTCTTACCCCAACGGTTCTGCAAATATCGGGTTTGGTACTACCCTATTTACAGTATACCCTGTCCCAGGGTATGGTAACGCGATCGAGTGGTCAAATGGCCGCTTTCTAAAACCAAATGTACCCGCCTAGTGTTACGGCTAGAAAATCTCTACTCTCTCCTTGGAGGTAATAGCCCTCCTTGTGAATATAATAATGACGGTGCCTTGTAGCTCTATTCCTACCCTGCCTGGGTTACGGAAAATACTACACAGTTTGTAGAAAATACCTTACTCGTATTCTTCCAAAAGGGTCACAAATGTAATTAAAGAAACGAAAATAGGTCATTTATCTGAAAGGAAAAGAAACAAGGGTGGAACTCCAACAGACCCAATTTGCTACTATTATGCCTAAAATTCTTCTGTTTCTACCAACGTTTCATCGGTCCAGCTGGATTTTGTTTTTCTTTACGTATTATCTTTTATTTAATTCTTTCAATTCACGGTAAAAATGCTTTATTACTTAGTAATATCAGTCACTACTACATTGCATTTATTACTAACAATAAAAAAACTACTAATTATGCACTTTATTCTACTTTTTAAGAACTTAATACTATTTTTTTTTCTCATTTTACAATTCGTCATTGAGCCTTTTTTCCATTTTTTCTACTGCACCTAACTCTTTGAGGAGATACAAATTTATTTCGAGTAGCCAAAGTTCAAGCAGAGCTGCTAGAAGTTTTGCTAATTCGAGCGCCGCTAAAAGCGAAGTCCATTTACCTTCCTCTTTTGACAAAGCCATTTCTGTTTCAATATACCATTTTTTATTTAGTCGACTCGACCCAGTTTTCTCAACTTCCACCAGTTAAAACTTAAAGAAAATAAAAATATAGTATATATGTAACCTATTTGGGGGAGGCTATTATCTCCTATGAGATATAAGGGGTCTGCTGTCGTAGCCTAGCGGTTATAGGCCTAATCATTTTTCTTATATGTCTGTATCTTTCCAACAATTAAATTTAAATTACAAAGTTTAAATAGCCTAATTAGTTCGCAGTTTTTCTCCAATTTCCGACACGCTCCATTTGTAGCAATAGAAGATTTGTTGCTTTTGGCGACCGAGATTTCTCCAACAGCGCAGCTTATAGCGCTGTAGATTGTGCCAACTAGGCTAGCACCGCTCTCAACTAATGGGAGGGGATCGAATATGTAGACATATAAATGTGGCCTCTTCTTTCTCGAGCTATCTGGAGGTCAGATTCCTTTGGGAGCATTTACCTTGGAGACTTACGAACTAATTATCTATTATTAGACTAGACGCAGACATATAAATGAAATAAACACAGATAAAAAAAAGACAATAGATTTATTGACTTACATATTTAGATGCACAGCAACAGGTCACTTCAAATGACAATGATGATGACCGGAATATAAGAATTTCGTCTGAATTCTCCCCAATCTGATATACTAATCCTTTCAAATCTGACTTGCGATTCAAATTAAAAAGCACATCTACCCCACTACCAAACGCAGTTCTTTCGTCCTGCGCTGTAAGGACTGCCATTGGCCCAAGAGGACCGAGGATGTAAATCTTTCATCCAATGGACTCTTTTAAATGTTTTTGATGATTCAAGCATTCACACGGTTTTTTTCCATTTAAACTTCTTTGAAATATTGTGCATAGCATTTTTTTGCTACTAATTATCTTAGCGAAATTCGAACGACTAGCGTCGTTGTTTGACTGAAGCTAGAATGCAATTTATCTTTTTGCTGATTAAAAATTTAGACTCTTGGAAGTGGTATTTTAACTCAATTAGGGGACGTTTAATTTCTGCCCGAATCATCTTTAGAAGGAAAGAATCTTGTATTTTAAATATATCGCCTTTTACTCCTGGTAAATTAGGTTTGCTTGTCGTTGGCTTACAGGTGTTGGTCCTAAACAAAATTTTGATTTGTGCCCTTTTTCACCACAATGGACACACATTAGAGATTCTTTACATTCTGATTGTCTCTGTTGACCCCTGCAAGTTTAACACATTATGCGAGGGTGATTTCTACCACTATAATTATTCTACCACTATACCAGACTGCTTACTATTGCAGTTAAAACTGCATTAGGACTACAAAATTGTAAGTATATTGTTTCAAATTTCCTAGTAAGCTCTAGTAGTCCCTCATTATCACAATCTGGTGAAACGTGTTCCATTACTCGGCGTGTGATATTGGTTTTTGAGCCATTTTTAAAAAATTGTGATATGGAGCTAGTGGCGTCATTCCGGTCGGTTGCTACTAATATGAAGTGTGGGATATTTCTCTAAGGAAGTACCGTCTTATCATTCCCCAGTGGGGTTGATCAAGCCTCCATGAGCACAAGACCTTAGGTTGCATGGTAGGCAGAGCTCATATCTACTCAAGATATTGCTAAAATTACTTTAATAAACAAATAAAAAAAAATACAAAGGTATGCACACTCCTGAACATTCTTTTAGAAGCTGTAGAGAATTCGAGCTATGGTTAACTTGCACCGGCTTGCACAGTTGATGTGGAGGTGGATGCTGCACACCCTAAGGTCACCATCTAAAGGTGGCTAGTGGATGTTAATAGAACGCTCCGACGGCAGATGATGTGAAAATATCTTTAAACTCTCCCAGCTCTCCTTACAATATAGAAAGGTTGAGGTTGCCCAAACTCTCCCAGCGGTGTTTCTCTAACCACTTGTCACTATAGGTTCCCAAAGCGGAACTGTCCAAAAGTTGTGTCTTTCTCTCCCTCTTCTCTTCCAGATTCAAAGTTTAGAAATCTGGTTCCATGACCCCATCCCAGAGTAGAATCTAATTGGATGGCAGTTTTTAGTCACGGTAAACCCCTACCTTGAAAATAAAAGAAGGCAGAAACAGGCACTAAAACAACAAAATACCAAAAATATGCCCTTAAAGTAGAACAGGCGCTAAAACAACACATACCAAAAATATACCCTTAAAGTAATAAAACGCTAAATATGAGAAATGCACTGATATCTAACTTGCATAAGCCTAGCGACAATCTTTACAAGAGAATTTTCACAATTTGGGTGGGGATTGGTCTAAAGTAGACGATTCTGATGTTTTAGGAATCAAAATCTAGTTTACTTTTCGCATATTTTAACTTTCAATGACCAAAATTAGTTCGACAAAAATTGAACTTCAACCACTGTCCTCCTTTTTTCAAACATTATTGCCTTGAAGACGATATCAGAATCATTTATTAACATAAAAGCTTTCGTAGTCAGGGTTTAAATCCCGACTAAATCGCGCTATTATTTACAAAGTAAAGAAAGACACAAAAAAATTAATACAAATGTTACTTATTGTAGACAGAAACATAAAAAAGCACAAACGAATTGCTGAAGCGATTAGTGCGACGCTTGGGCTGGGCGAGCTTTGTCGCTTTTGATCTTGTAGTTACTGTTTTTGTCAGCATTGGGGGTAAAACGGAAAAGGGATATGTATCTGAAAAAAATGGGCACGGTCCAAACAGTTACCCTAAAGTCGATCAAAATACAAATTCCCTTGAGTTTCAGTATTGACACCCTTCATAATCGCCAAATAAATCCCCTTTCCCTGGTCAATTTTTGGTACTTGTCTATTATATATAACACACTCCAGAAGTAAAGTTTGGTGACAATAAAATATGATGAAAAAAGAAAACCTTAGTAGCAAAATTGTGAGGTTAATTTGTGAACTACTAAATTGGGAGCTTCGGCGTCGGCTGATCGTCTCAAAGACAAAGAAAAGTTCATTATTACCGCGATTCATGAGAACACCAGTTAGTTTGCTTTGATTAGCGATGGAACAATGTTTCGCCATGAATGGTCAAGAATCATTTCAGATTATTGGATTGTTGGACACAACTGAGCTGGATCAAGCAGGTTTCATTCATTTGAAAGTGAACCACAAAGAAAATTTTATAGACCCAGAAACCGGTGCCTCTACCCAAAAATTAGAAAGAACGTGTGGTTCCGCAAAGTGCAGGATCAAACGGCACCGAGGTACATCCCGATATCGATATTTGAAAATTTGCTTCTAAACTATCAAATTTACATAATATTTTGATTTTATTTCATTAGCATTCACCAAACATTCACCTCTCGAGTGGGTTTTACATAATAGACAAGTGCCCAAGTTTCGCCCTTCGACCTCACATCCATTGATCTTTTTCAACAATTATACCCCTTCTTGCACCAACTAAAACTGTCTACCGAAAGTTATAGATGGATTTGCATCCAACACTTTAAACTTTACACTTTGAGCACTTTAAATACAAAAGATTTCCCTTACGAAACAAATGTTAGATGTTTATCTTTAAAAAAGCGTTTTGTAGGTTTTAGTGCAAGACAAAATGATTTTTCTATTGTTTTAATCTAAATTACTCCTGTTGGAATTCTGGGTGTTTTTATTGTACTGACATTTTTACTTTTTTGGCAACTATTTTTACTAAATTTTTCATTTTCTAGGACAAAATATTCGAGACTAATATAAACTTGGTCTACATTTTGTATTTTTTGACAGTCAGTATGAATTCGACCCACTTGGATTTGTGACAGACATTTCTCAGCAATTAGGGTACTCTTTTACAAAGCGGTAAGCACGCGACAATTGTATTGAAAATCAGATAGGATAAAACCCGGTGCTTACACGGGACACAGTATAAAGATAGGTATTACGAAGGGTTTCTCATTCCGGAAACTACGTTTACACTTTAGTTTTTGGGGTTTAGGGGACTAAAAGAGTAATGTAGCTATAATGATAGAGAGAGGGGTAATATGACATTACTGTATCAATTAAAGAGAGGGGGTAATAGGACATTACTGTGTCAATTAAAGAGAGAGGGGTAATAGGACATTACTGTGTCAATTAAAGAAAGAGGGGTAATAGGACATTACTGTGTCAATTAAAGAGAGAGGGGTAATGGGACTTTACTGTATCAATTAAAGAGAGAGGGGTAATAGGACATTATTGTGTCAATTAGAGGTAGCAGACAGTACCCTTTTTTATATTAATATATACAGGCGGGCAGTACTCATTCCATTTAACGGGGTAGTCATTCCAACAGGGCATTAATATGTATCATAAAAAAATCACAACGCCTAAAAAAGTCATGTTATTGCTTGGTTTTTTATGTTGTAATTATTATCAGAATACCATGAAAATTCGTGTTGTTCACGAAAAATTGATTTTGATATTAAATTCCATGTTTCTCATAGAGTCATCGCATGGGTAAACGAACTTGGTTATTACGAAATTCTATGGAAATGCGTTAGGTGTGTTTTTTTATGGCATAACCTACATACATCGATGGCTGTTTTCATGGTATGGGGATTATTTTCCTGGTATGAAGTTACGAAATTCTGTCTGTTCAGCAATATTTTCAGGCGTGTTTTTTATGTTTGACCTTGAACACATGTATAAAAACTCTGACGATGAGTTATTCCAACTGTTATGGATGTTTAATGTTGGATATGATTCTTCATCATGGTATGCTTATAGGCGTTGACGGAAACGAAAATGGTAAACCATCTGAGGAAATGCTAACTCCTATTGAGACATACATATTTTTTTTTGGGCGATTCTCAATTGTGTTCGGTATAATGCACAACTACCATTTGAACTGGGTTGTAAGATCCCCTACCCCAACACCAAGAACCCCCTCCCCTCAACTTGTTGCCCGTCCCCCAACTCCTTTCCCTAACCTCCCCTTCTCCAACCCCCTACTAACCCCCCTGCCCTGCCAACTACCCTCCCTTTGACACCCCCCCAAGCCCCCGCCCCCCCTCTACTTTTTTTAACATGATATATTTTTTCAACTTTTTTTACATCTCTTAGAATGACATCTAACATACTTACAACATAAACAAATCACATTTATCACATTTATTATTTTCCGAACTCAAAATGAGAATCATATAGAAATGTTAGTCGTGACTTTTACTAATAGAAAAATAATGTTTGTAATGACCATTTTTTTGACAGTTTTCTTATGGTTTTTTTTAATTTTTTTTACATGACTAAAAATCAGCACTCAACATGTTCCATCTACAAATTTTTTTCACGAGGAAAAAATAAAAAAAATCAATGTACATAAGTCACGAAGAAAAAAAAACAACATACAATAAGTTTCACGAATAAAAAAATTAAAATGCAACAAGTTCCATGAACAAAGCCAGTTTCATTTGGATAAAAATCAATGTATAGGTTTCACAAAGATAAACATCAACATGTAACAAGGTTCACGAAGAAAAGCAGCATGCAACAAGTTACACATACAAAAAAATCAGCGAGCAACAAGTTCCATTGACAAAATCAGCTTCAAGAGGAGAGAAATCAATGTCAAGTTTCTCGATGAGAAAAATAAACATGCAACAAGTTACACGAACCAAAAAATATGCAACAAGTTCCATTGACCGAATAAGCACGCAACAAGTTCCTTGAACAAAATCAGTTTTACGAGGAGAAAAATCAGTGTACGAGTTTCGCAAAGAAAAAAAAATCAACATGCAACAAGTTTCACGAACAAAAAAAAACAATTAGCACACAAAAAAAAATCCACGATCAAAAAAATATGCATGCAGTATGTTCCATGAACAAAATTAGTTTCAGGAGGAGAAAAAAATCAATGTACATGTTTCACGAAAAGAAAAAATCAACCTGCAACAAGTTTCACGAATAAAAAAACAGCAAGCAACAAGCTCCACGAACAAAAAAACCAGCACACAACAACTTCCAATAATAAAATCAGTTTCACGAAGAGAAAAATCAATTTTCAAGTTTCGAGAAGAGAAGAAACAAAATCACACGACAACACGTTTCACGAACAAAAGATCATCACTCAACAAGTTCTACGAACATAAATCAGCGTGTAACAAGCTCCATGAACTAAACCAGTTTTATCAATGAGGAAAATCTTTGTAGAAGTTTCATGAAGAGAAAAATGAACATTTAACGTGGATCACGAACAATGAAATATGCATGCAATAAGTTCCATGAACAAAATTATTTCATCCTAATTGTGACAAATTCCTCATGAAAAAAATTTGTAGATGGAACATGTTGAGTGCTGATTTTTAGTCATGTAAAAAAATGAGAAAAACTCAACAAAAACTGTCAAAAAAATGGTCACTACAAATATTATTTTTCTATTAGTAAAAGTCACGACTAATATTTCTATATGATTCTCATTTTGAGATCGGAAAATATTAAATGTGATAAAAGTGATTTTTTTAAATGTGAAAAAATATATCATATTAAAAAAAGGAAAGGAAAAAAGTAGGGGGCCTGAGGGGGGGGGTTCAGAGGGAGGGGTTGGCAGGGCGGGGGGTGGAGGGTAAGGGAGGGGGTTAGGGGCAGGATTTTGGGGGGAGGGGCAAAAAGTTGGGGGAAGGGGGTCCTTGGGGTTGTGGTAGGGGACCTTACAACACTGTTCAAATGGTATTTGTGTATTTTACCGAACACAGTTGAGAATCGCCCAAATAAAAAAAAATATGTATCTCTGAATAGGAGTTAGCATTCCCTCAGATGGTTTACCATTTTTGTTTCTGTCAACACCTATAATCATACCATAATGAAGAATCATGTACAACATTAAAACATCCATAACAGTTCGAATAACTCATCATCAGAGTTTTTATACCCGTGTTCAAGGTCAAACATAAAAAACACGCCTAAATATATTGCTTAACAGACAGAATTTCGTAACTTCATACCAGGAAAAGAATCACCATACCATGAAAACAGCCATCCATGTATGCATGATATGCCATAAAAAAAAACACCAAACGCATTGCCATTGCATTTCGTAATAACCAAGTTCGTTTACCCATACGATGACTCTATGAGAAACATGGAATTTAATATCAAAATCACTGTTTCGTTAACAACACCAATTTTCATGGTATTCTGATTATTATTACAACTTAAAAAACCAAGCAATAACATGACTTTTTAGGCGTGGGGATTTTCTTATGATACATGTTAATGCCCTGTTGAAATGACTACCCCGTTGAATGCTATGAATACTGCCCGCCTGTATATATTAATATAAAAAAGGGTACTGTCTGCTACCTTTAATTGACACAGCAATGTTCTATTACCCCTCTCTCTTTAATTGACACAGTCAGGTCCTATAAACCCGCTCTCTTTAATTGACATAGTAATGTCCTATTACCCCTCTCTCTTTAATTGACACAGTAATCTCTTATTACCCCTCTCTCTTTAATTGACAGAGTAATGTCCTATTACCCCTCTCTCTTTAATCGACAGAGTAATGTCCTATTACTTCTCTCTCTATCATTATAGCTACACTACTTAAAAGGTACCTAAGTTGAGTTGATTAGATTAGGTTCTGTATTTAATATATACTATGCTTAACCCTCAGCCCCACCCCTAATATACAAATATATAGCCCAAATTTGTTTCTGAACTATTATATTTCCATCCTATTTTGTTTTATTTCACTAGCATTAACGAAACTTCATTTGCGCTCTTACCGCTGTAAGCTTTATTTTGTTGTTAAATAGTTGGTCGAGTCCATCCAATGGTGCTTCAAAACTAGTATACCTTTTCGCAGAGCTAGATATTGAAGTCCATAGATATTTCATACAAAAAGTCTTTATTTCTATCAAAGCCATAGCTAGAAGCACACACTTATGTCATGTAATACATAAGTTCGACTGTCCCTTTCTAAGGGCTAAACACACAAATATATATTTGTCTTTCAACAGGTTTATCAACATTTTCTTTTAATCTCCCAGTGATTGGCTATTCGACCAGCCTAGGAATGGACCATTTTTCATGACTAGCCTTAGCTCCAAAAGTGCCCCCCTGGACTGAGCTATCGGTGGAATATATACAACAAATTCTGTTAACCTGAGACCCGAAAAGCCTTCTCGAATTTATCCCAAATACTTTAAATTATTAACACAATTTAAATCCGGAACACTTTACAATCCACCCCTCTCTTAAGAGAACCACAATTCCTTATCATTATTTCCCTTCAGAATTTTGAGTTAATTAAAAACCGGTTTTTAGACTATCTTCTACATCCCTTAAATCCTGACTCTAGCAAAAATTAAGATTTTCAAACTATGCTTAAAATTTCTAGTATTATGGCGCGGAATATCCATGAAACAAACATAAAATTAGGACACAAAAATTAAAAGAACAAACAGCAAAAACTAAATTAAAGTGTGCACTCATAAACATACACTGGAAATAAAACTGTTCTGTTTTGACGGGGAATCACTTTTGCAGAATAAGTCTTTCAACTGTACTTCCCTTCTCAGCCACAAAACTGGCAATCTTGACACTGTTTTTAAGTGAAAGCCTTTTTGTTTACTAAGTGCGCCATCACTTACAATTGTCCCTACACGTAAACATGCAGTACACGTAGACATTGCAATAAATGTTATTGCGTTTTAATGTAGCGAAAGCCTGTCTTTGTGGAAAAAACATAAAAGTGAGGATTGAAAATAATTCCAGTTTTCTTCATAAAATGTGAAATAAAATTCAACTCAATTTTTATTATGATTAGTCTATTTACTGAGAGCAAATTCTTGGTAACAGCAGCAATGTTGTCCATCTACATAATTTCCTTTAGCTCATTTTTTTTTTAATTAAACGCTAAGTTTATGCACTATTTTATAAACATTTATAGCACACGACATTAAGTCAAAATGTTTAAAGGTCTGAATATCCTACCCAGAGCAATCCGAATCTAAATCCTTGTAAAACCATTGCGGGTGCCTTGATCGTCTTCCCCGGCCTAAATCTTGATCTGAATTTTGGTTATTTCCTAAGGATGTATTTATATTAGTCAATTCAATCCCTGTGATTAAAGCGACATTCTCCCCTATAAATTGTCTGCTTTTCCTGCGATCAAAGTAACATCGCCCTTACAGGTAGTCTGCTTTTTCTGTGGTCGAAGCGATTTCTTCCCTATAGTTTGTCTGCTTTCCCTGCAATCCAAGAGATATCTTCCCTATAGTTTGTCTGCTTTCCCTGCAATCAAAGTGACTTCTTCCCTATAGTTTGGCTGCTTTCCCTGCAAACAAAGCGACATCTTAAATATAGTTTTTCTGCTTTCCCTGCGATCAAAATGACTTCTTCCTTATAGTTTGTCTGCTTTCCCTGCAATCAAAGAGACATCTTCCCTATAGTTTGTCTGCTTTCCCTGCAATCAAAATGACTTCTTCCCTATAGTTTGGCTGCTTTCCCTGCGAACAAAGCGACATCTTAAATATAGTTTGTCAGCTTTTCCTACGATCAAAGTGACAGCTTCCATATAGTTTGTCTGTTTTCCCTTCGACTAAAACGACTTTTTCCCTATAGTTTGTCTGCTTTCCCTGCGATCAAAGCATCATCTTCCCTTTAGTTTGTCTGCTTCCCTGCGATCAAAGCGACATCTTCCATATAGTTTGTCTTCTTTTCCTGCGATCAAAGCGACTTCTTCTATATAGGTCGTCTGCTTTCCGTGCGATCAAAGCGGCAACTTCTTTATAGGTTGTCTGCTTTTCCTGCGATCAAAGTTACTTCTTCCCTATAGTTTTTCTGCTTTCCCTTCGGTCAAAGCGACTTCTTCCCTATAATTTGTCTGCTTTCCTTGCGATCAAAGCGACATCCTCTCTATAGTTTGTCTGCTTTACCTGCGATAAAAGCAACTTCTTCCCTATAGTTTGCCTGCTTTTTCTGCGATCAAAGCAACATCTTCTCTATAGTTTGTCTGCTTTCCCTGTGATCAAAGCGACTTCTTCCCTATACTTTGTCTGCTTTCCCTGCTATTTTAGTACTAAAAAATTTTAATTTACTGATGACTCATTGTTTAGGTTATTATAATTAGTTTCAGATTGAGGATTTTCTTTTTCTATGCTAGTGTTAGCCCTCTGTCTAGACTGTCTATTTAGTTTTCCGATACCCTGTAGGAATCTGGATCTCTTCTTAACCCACATTCAGAGCTAACGTGGTTACGGCGACCAAAATCATAACATTTCCTACTTTTGACCTTTTGTGTTGAAGAGTATGGGGCAAAAGACTTTATCCTTCCATAGGTTGGGGTAATTTCTTCGAAAACATCCAGGTTCTTGGCAATTAAAACAAAGTCTGACCGCTGGCTATGACCTATATCGAATTGTGGGCTCCTCGATAGTAGTATGCTTCGTCTGGATTTACTTACACATTTAGGAATCTCCATGTTATTTGCTTACACATATAGGAAAAACATTTCCAGAGCATGTACTTATGGACTCTGGGCCTTTACGTTCCTTCCTATGCTATTTGGGGCCTTTACGTTCCTTCCTAGGCTATTTGGGGCCTTTACGTTCCTTCCTATGTTATTTGGGGCCTTCCTATGCTATTTTCAAAGAGAGTCAGTATAATGTTTTGAATAATAGGAGTGTGAATGATTCTAAATAGTGATTGGATTGTATGAAGGGGGAGAAAAAAAAAAGGATTAAACTGATTAGCAGTTAAGGTAACCCCGAAGGAGTTGTTAACTCAGGTAATTTGTTATAAATTTGAAACCTCATCAGTCTGTGAAAATGGCTAACGACGATAGAATGACATTGTGACTTGACCTAGCTTTACCTTTCCGATGTGGTCTGTATAATACACAAGTGATGTTAGATAAGTATTGTCAATTCAAAATAGGATCTAACGTTCCCTTCGTTCCCCCCTTTCTGAGGGCAGGGAGGGGAGGGGTCAATTTTGGAGGGAAAACTAAAAATACTCAGAATCGAAAATAAACGGGATCTGCCTCAAGGGGAAGGCTCAAAGACCCTTCGTTCCTCCATTTCTGAGGGGCAGGAGTGGTGGGGGGACAATTTTGGAGGGAGACCCTAAAATACTCAGAATCGAAAATAAATGAGATCTGCCTCAAGGGGAAGGCTCAGAAGCCCTTCGTTCCCCAATTTCTGAGGGCAGGGGAGGGTAGAGGTCAATTTTGGAGGGAAAACCAAAAATACTCAGAATCGAAAATAAATGAGATCTGTATCAAGGGGAAGGCTCAGAGACCCTTCGTTCCCACATTTCTGAGGGCAGGGGAGGGGAGTCAATTTCAGAGGGAAAACCAAAAATACTCAGAATCGAAAATAAACGGGATCTGTCTCATTGGCAAGGCTCAGAGGTCCTTCGTTCCTCCATTTCTGAGGGGCAGGAGAGGGAGGGGGTCAATTTTGGAGGGAAAACCAAAAATACTCAGAATAAAAAATAAACGGGAATCTGCCTCAAGGGGAAGGCTCAGAGGCCCTGCGTTCCCCATTTCTGAGGGCGGGGGAGGAGGGGGGGGGGGTTAATTTTGGAGGGAAAACCAAAAATACTCAGAATCGAAAATAAACGGGATCTACCTCAAGGGGAAGGCCTGGGCTGATGTTTGAAAGTCGAAGAATTTGTCTTTGTTGGTTTGAATGTCTAAAGTGCCTGTCTTTCTTTGACCCAGGTTTTTTAGGTTTTCGTGTGTGTTTGACTCCTGGGGTTTATTATTTGAGAAGTTAACTTTAGTATTTCATGGTTTGACGTGCCTGAAATCATGAATTAGAATAGTTAATTAGCTGTTTGGGTTTTCAGACCTAGATTTTTAGATTTTCGTGGGTGTTAGGTTCCTGGGGTTTATTATTTGAGAAGTTAACTTTAGTATTTCGTGATTTGACGTGCCTGAAATCATGAATTAGAATAGTTAATTAGCTGTTTGGGTTTTCAGACATAGTTTTTTAGATTTTCATGGGTGTTAGGTTGATGGGATTTATTATTTGAGAAGTTAACTTTAGTATTTCATGGTTTGACTTGCCTGAAATCATGAATTAGAATATTTAATTGGCTGTTTGGGGATTTTCAGACCTAGGTTTTTTAGGTTTTCGTGGGACCTAGTTTTTTAGATTTTCGTGGGAGTTAGGTTCCTGGGATTTATTATTTGAGAAGTTAACTTTAGTATTTCATAGTTTGACTTGCCTGAAATCATGAATTAGAATATTTAATTGGCTGTTTGGGGATTTTCAGACCTAGGTTTTTTAGGTTTTCGTGTGTGTTGGACTCCTGGGGTTTATTATTTGAGAAGTTAACTTTAGTATTTTGTGGTTTTAAGTGCCTGAAATCATGAATTAGAATAGTTAATTATCTGTCTGGGTTTTCAGACCTAGCTTTTTTAGATTTTCGTGGGCGTTAGGTTCCTGGGATTTATTATTTGAGAAGTTAACTTTAGTATTTCGTATTTGACGTGCCTGAAATCATGAATTAGAATATTTAATTGGCTGTTTGGGGATTTTCAGACCTAGGTTTTTTAGGTTTTCGTGTGTGTTTGACTTCTGGGGTTTATTATTTGAGAAGTTAACTTCAGTATTTTGTTGTTTTACGTGCCTGAAATCATGAATTAGAATATTTAATTAGCTGTTCAGGGTTTTCAGACCTAGGTTTTTTAGTTTTTCGTAAATGTTTGACTCCTGGGGTTTATTATTTGAGAAGTTAACTTTAGTATTTTGTGGTTTTACGTGCCTGAAATCATAAATTAGAATAGTTAATTACCTGTTTAGGGTTTTCAGACCTAGCTTTTTTAGATTTTCGTTGGTGTTTGTTTTCCGGAGATTATTATTTGAGAAGTTAACTTTAGTATTTCATGGTTTGACGTGCCTGAAATCATAAATTAGAATAGTTAATTAGCTGTTTGGGTTTTCAGACATAGTTTTTTAGATTTTCATGGGTGTTAGGTTCCTGGGGTTTATTATTTGAGAAGTTAACTTTAGTATTTCATGGTTTGACTTGCCTGAAATCATGAATTAGAATATTTAATTGGCTATTTGGGGATTTTCACACCTAGGTCCTTTAGGTTTTCGTGGGTGTTTGTTTCCTGGAGTTTATTATTTGAGAAGTTAACTTTAGTATTTTGTGGTTTTACGTGCCTGATATCATGAATTATAATAGTTAATTAGCTGTTTGGGTTTTCAGACCTAGTTCTTTAGATTTTTGTGGGTGTTAGGTTCCTGGGATTTATTATTTGAGAAGTTAACTTTAGTATTTCATGGTTTGACTTGCCTGAAATCATGAATTAGAATATTTAATTGGCTATTTTCAGACCTAGGTTCTTTAGGTTTTCGTGGGTGTTTGTTTCCAGGAGTTTATTATTTGAGAAGTTAACTTTAGTATTTTGTGGTTTTACGTGCCTGATATCATGAATTATAATAGTTAATTAGCTGTTTGGGTTTTCAGACATATTTTTTTAGATTTTCATGGGTGTTAGGTTCCTGGGATTTATTATTTGAGATGTTAACTTTAGTATTTCATGGTTTGACTTGCCTAAAATCATGAATTAGAATATTTAATTGGCTGTTTGGGGATTTTTAGACCTAGGTTTTTAAGGTTTTCGTGGGTGTTTGTTTCCTGGAGTTTATTATTTGAGAAGTTAACTTTAGTATTTTGTGGTTTTACGTGCCTGAAATCGTGAATTAGAATAGTTAATTAGCTGTTTAGGGTTTTCAGACCTAGGTTTTTTAGATTTTCGTGTGTGTTTGACTCCTGGGGTTTATTATTTGAGAAGCTAACTTTAGTATTTTGTGGTTTTACGTGCCTGAAATCATGAATTAGAATAGTTAATTACCTGTTTAGGGTTATCAGACCTAGGTTTTTTAGATTTTCGTTGGTGTTTGTTTCCTGGAGTTTATTATTTGAAAAGTTAACTTTAGTATTTCATGGTTTGACGTGCCTGAAATCATGAATTAGAATAGTTAATTATCTGTTTGAGTTTTCAGACCTAGTTTTTTAGATTTTCGTGGGTGTTAGGTTCCTGGGGTTTATTATTTGAGAAGTTAACTTTAGTATTTCGTGATTTGACGTGCCTGAAATCATGAATTAGAATAGTTAATTAGCTGTTTGGGTTTTCAGACATAGTCTTTTAGATTTTCATGGGTGTTAGTTTCCTGGGATTCATTATTTGAGAAGTTAACTTTAGCATTTCATGGTTTGACTTGCCTGAAATCATGAATTAGAATATTTAATTATCTGTTTGGGGATTTTCAGACCTAGGTTTTTTAGGTTTTCGTGGGTGTTTGTTTCCTGGAGTTTATTATTTGAGAAATTAACTTTAGTATTTTGTGGTTTTCGTGCCTGAAATCATGAATTAGAATAGTTTATTAGCTGTTTGGGTTTTCAGACCTAGTTTTTTAGATTTTCATGGGTGTTAGGTTCCTGGGATTTATTATTTGAGAAGTTAACTTTAGTATTTCATGGTTTGACTTGCCTGAAATCATGAATTAGAATATTTAATTGGCTGTTTTGGGATTTTCAGACCTAGGTTTTTTAGGTTTTCGTGGGTGTTTGTTTCCTGGAGTTTATTATTTGAGAAGTTAACTTTAGTATTTTGTGGTTTTACGTGCCTGAAATCATGAACTGGAATAGTTAATTAGCTGTTTGGGTTTTCAGACCTAGTATTTTAGATTTTCGTTGTTGTTAGGTTCCTGGGATTTATTATTTGAGAAGCTAACTTTAGTATTTCATGGTTTGACTTGCCTGAAATCATGAATTAGAATATTTAATTGGCTATTTGGGGATTTTCAGACCTATGTTTTTTAGGTTTTCATGTGTGTTTAACTCCTAGGGTTTCTAATTTGAGAAGTTAACTTTAGTATTTTGTGGTTTTACGTGCCTGAAATCATGAATTAGAATAGTTAATTAGCTGTTTAGGGTTTTCAGACCTAGGTTTTTTAGATTTTCGTGTGTGTTTGACTCCTGGGGGTTTATTATTTAAGAAGTTAACTTTCGTATTTTGTGGTTTTACGTACCTGAAATCATGAATTAGAATAGTTAATTAGCAGTTTAGGGTTTTCAGACCTAGGTTTTTTAGATTTTCGTGGGTGTTTGTTTCCTGGAGTTTATTATTTGAGAAGTTAACTTTAGTAGTTCATGGTTTGACTTGCCTGAAATCATGAATTAGATAGTTAATTAGCTGTTTGGGTTTTCAGACTTAGTTTTTTTAGATTTTCGTGGGTGTTAGGTTCCTGGGGTTTATTATTTGAGAAGTTAACTTTAGTATTTCGTGGTTTGACTTGGCTGAAATCATGAATTAGAATATTTAATTGGCTGTTTGGGGATTTTCAGACCTAGGTTTTTTAGGTTTTCGTGTGTGTTTGACTCCTGGGGTTTATTATTTGAGAAGTTAACTTTAGTATTTTGTGGTTTAACGTGCCTGAAATCATGAATTAGAATAGCTAATTAGCTGTTTAGGGTTTTCAGTTCTAGGTTTTTTAGATTTTCGTGGGTGTTTGTTTCCTGGGGTTTATTATTTGAGAAGTTAACTTTAGTATTTCGTGGTTTGACGTGCCTGAAATCATGAATTAGAATAGTTAATTAACTGTTTGGGTTTTCAGACCTACGTTTTTTTAGATTTTCGTGGGCGTATCTGATGAAATAATTTAGGTCGTATGATCAATTTAATTTATTTTTTAATGCAGTAGTTTTTCAGTAAGGACATTCGGTATCCTAAAAGTGTTTAATTCAAACTTTTACCTTGATCATCGATGTTGTTAGCAGAATTTAAAAAGGAACATTTATTAGTGCTTGCGTATCTGATGAAATAATTTAGATCGTATGATCAATTTAATTTATTTTTTAATTCAGTAGTTTTTCAGTAAGGACACTCGATATCCTAAATGTGTTTGATTCAAACTTTTACATTGAGCATCGATGTTGTTGGAAGAATTCCAAAAGGGTCGTTTATGAGTGCTAGCGTATCTGATGAAATAATTTAGGTCGTATGATAAATTTAATTTATTTTTTTAATACAGTAGTTTTTCAGTAAGGACACTCGATATCCTAAAAGTGTTTGATTCAAACTTTTACCTTGAGCATCGATATTGTTAGCAGAATTTCAAAAGGATCGTTTATGAACGCTGGCGTATCTGAATAAATTATCTAGGTCGTATTATCAATTAAATTTTTTTTTTAATGCAGTAGTTTTTCAGTAAGGACACTCGATATCCTAAAAGGGTTTGATTCAAACTTTTACCCTGAGAATCGATGTTTTTAGAAGAATTTAAAAAGGATTATTTATGAGTGCTGGCGTAACTGATGAAAAAATTTAGGTCGTATGATATTAGTGGTAGTTTTCTTTTTAAGGCCTATGTACGCGCGCGTACATAGGCTAACCTAACCTATGATTCTGGTATTTTTGTGCAATAATTTGGAATTTGGTAACATGTGTGTATGTTTGTGTGTGTGTCTGTGTGTGTTTGTGTTCCGACTCTTGCATAAGAAAACTTTAAAATTTAGTAAATTGTCAAACGATGTCAAAATGTAACCTCTTTGTTTAATTGAGGTATTGGACCTTTCATCTATGCCAAACAAAAAAAAATAACTAGTTGAAGATGTGTTTAAATTTTTCATCAACATAAAATCAAAAACATGAGAATTAAAAATGTAAATGCGTATTTCAATGAAATAATAGCCTTCTTAACAACTTAATGTCGATAAACAGTGGACACAAAAACCTTAAAAACCCAGGTCTGAAAATCCCAAAACAACCAATTAAATATTCTAATTCATGATTTCAGGCAAGTCAAACCATGAAATACTAAAGTTAACTTCTCAAATAATAAATCCCAGGAACATCAAAATGTAACCTCTTAGTTTAAATGAGGTATTGGACCTTTCATCTATGCCGAACAAAAAAAATCTCTCAAACCCCTTAAAGCTCTTTTAAAAGATACAAAAACTACTTATTTAACACAAAATTTTCGTTTTTAATGGGCACCAAGTAGTTGATCAAATTGATCTCAAAAGGGTTCATGATAAGAAAAAATAGTTTGGGGCAAGAAAAAAAACTAAAATAATGTCGTGAAATCATTTTCAACACTCAGAGCAGGGGACGTTGGGATCGAGTCATAGAGAAACATCGAGTTTACTTAAAAAAAACTACCACTAATATCATACGACCTAAATTATTTCATCAGATACGCCAGCACTCATAAACGATCCTTTTGAAATTCTTTAAACAAAATCTATTCTCAAGGTAAAACTTTGAATCAAACACTTTTAGGTTATCGAGTGTCCTTACTGATAAAATACTGAATTAAAAAAAAAATTAAATTGATCAAAAGGCCTAAATTATTTAATCAGATACGCAAGCACTCACAAACAATCCCTTTGAAATTCTACTAGCAATATCGATGCTCAAGGTAAAAGTTTGAATCAAACCCTTTTAGGTTATCGAGTTTCCTTACTGAAAAACTAATATATTAAAAAAAATTAAATTGATCATACGACTTAAATTATTTCATCAGATAAGCCAGCACTCATAAACGATCCTTTTGAAATTCTGCTAACAATATCGATGCTCAAGGTAAAAGTTTGAATCAAACACTTTTAGGATATCGAGTCTCCTTACTGAAAAAATACTGTATTAAAAAAAATAAATTACATTTATCATACGACCTAAATTATTTCATCAGATACGCTAGCACTCATAAACCATCCTTTTGAAATTCTGCTAACAACATCGATGCTCAATGTAAAAGTTTGAATCAAACACTTTTAGGATATCGAGTGTCCTTACTGAAAAACTACTGCATTAAAAAATAAATTAAATTGATCATACGACCTAAATTATTTCATCAGATACGCCCACGAAAATCTAAAAAACATAGGTCTGAAAACCCAAACAGTTAATTAAATATTCTAATTCATGATTTCAGGCACGTCAAACAAAGAAATACTAAAGTTAACTTCTCAAATAAAAAAAACCCCAGGAAACAAACACACACGAAAATCTAAAAAAACCTAGGTTAGAAAACCCTAAACAGATAATTAACTATTCTAATTCATGATTTCAGGCACGTAAAACCACAAAATACTAAAGTTAACTTCTCAAATAATAAACCACAGGAACCTAACACCCACGCAAATCTAAAAAAGCCAGTCAAACCACGAAATACTAAAGTTAACTTCTCAAATAATAAACCCCAGGAACCTAACACCCACGAAAATCTAAAAATCTAGTTCTGAAAGCCCAAACAGCTAATTAACTATTCTAATTTATGATTTCAGGCCCGTCAAACCATGAAATACTAAAGTTAACTTATCAAATAATAAACTCCAGGAAACAAACACCAACGAAAAATTAAAAAACCTAGGTCTTAAAACCCCTAAACTGCTAATTAAATATTCTAATTCATGATTTCAGGCACGTAAAACCACAAAATACCAAAGTTAACTTCTCAAGTAATAAACCCCAGGAGTCAAACACACACGAAAATCTAAAAAAACCTAGGTCTAAAAACCCTAAACAGGTAATTAACTATTCTAATTCATGATTTCAGGCACACAAAACCACAAAATACTAAAGTTAACTTCTCAAATAATAAACCCCAGGAGTCAAACACACACGAAAACCTAAAAAACCTAGGTCTGAAAATCCCCAAATAGCCAATTAAATATTCTAATTCATGATTTCAGGCAAGTCAAACCATGAAATACTAAAGTTAACTTCTCAAATAATAAATCCCAGGAACCTAACACCCACGAAAATCTAAAAAACTAGGTCTGAAAACCCAAACAGCTAATTAACTATTCTAATTCATGATTTCAGGCACGTAAAACCAGAAAATACTAAATTTAACTTATCAAATAATAAACTCCAGGAAACAAACACCCACCAAAACCTAAGAAACCTAGGTCTGAAAATCCCCAAACAGCCAATTAAATATTCTAATTCATGATTTCAGGCAAGTCAAACCATGAAATACTAAAGTTAACTTCTCAAATAATAAATCCCAGGAACCTAACACCCACGAAAATCTAAAAAACTAGGTCTGAAAACCCAAACAGCTAATTAACTATTCTAATTCATGATTTCAGGCACGTAAAACCACAAAATACTAATGTTAACTTTTCAAATAATAAACTCCAGGAAACAAACACCCACGAAAACCTAAAAAACCTAGGTCTGAAAATCCCCAAACAGCCAATTAAATATTCTAATTCATGATTTCAGGCAAGTCAAACCATGAAATACTAAAGTTAACTTCTCAAATAATAAATCCCAGGAACCTAACACCCATGAAAATCTAAAAAACTATGTCTGAAAACTCAAACAGCTAATTAACTATTCTAATTCATGATTTCAGGCACGTCAAATCACGAAATACTAAAGTTAACTTCTCAAATAATAAACCCCAGGAACCTAACACCCACGAAAATCTAAAAAACTACGTCTGAAAACCCAAACAGCTAATTAACTATTCTAATTCATGATTTCAGGCACGTCAAACCATGAAATATTAAAGTTAACTTCTCAAATAATAAACTCCAGGAAACAAAAACCAACTAAAATCTAAAAAACCTAGGTCTGAAAACCCTAAACAGGTAATTAACTATTCTAATTCATTATTTCTGGCGCGTAAAACCACAAAATACTAAAATTTACTTCCCAAATAATAAACACCAGGAGTCAAACATCCACGAAAATATAAAAAACCTAGGTCTGAATACCATAAACAGCTAATTAAATATTCTAATCAATGATTTCAGGCACTTAAAACCAAAATATAATAAATTTAACTTCTAAAATAATAAACCCCAGGAGTCAAACATACACGAAAATCTAAAAAACCTAGGTCTGAAAATCCCCAAACAGCCAATTAAATATTCTAATTCATGATTTCAGGCACGTCAAATTCTAAATACTAAAGTTAACTTCTCAAATAATAAATACCAGGAACCTAACGCCCACGAAAATCTAAAAAAAACTAGGTCTGAAAACCCAAACAGCTAATTAACTATTCTAATTCATGATATCAGGCACATAAAAGCACAAAATACTAAAGTTAACTTCTCAAATAATAAACCCCAGGAGTCAAACACACACGAAAATCTAAAAAACCTAGGTCTGAAAATCCCCAAACAGCCAATTAAATATTCTAATTCATGATTTCAGGCGAGTCAAACTACGAAATACTAAAGTTAACTCCTCAAATAATAAATCCCAGGAACCTAACATCCACTAAAATCTAAAAAACTAGGTCCCACGAAAACCTAAAAAACCTAGGTCTGAAAATCCCCAAACAGCTAATTAAATAA
This sequence comes from Artemia sp. Qi Xiang Cuo, assembly GCF_049724085.1. Lineage (NCBI taxonomy): Eukaryota > Metazoa > Arthropoda > Branchiopoda > Anostraca > Artemiidae > Artemia > Artemia sp. Qi Xiang Cuo. The sequence continues at coordinate 8,395,105 of NC_142798.1, read as the reverse complement.
TCTAATTCATGATTTCAGGCAAGTCAAACCATGAAATACTAAATTTAACTTCTCAAATAATAAATCTCAGGAACCTAACACCCATGAAAATCTAAAAAACTATGTCTGAAAACCCAAACAGCTAATTAACTATTCTAATTCATGATTTCAGGCACGTCAAATCACGAAATACTAAAGTTAACTTCTCAAATAATAAACCCAGGAACCTATCACCCACGAAAATCTAAAAAACTAGGTCTGAAAACCCAAACAGCTAATTAACTATTCTAATTCATGATTTCAGGCACGTCAAACCATGAAATACTAAAGTTAACTTCTCAAAAAATAAACTCCAGGAAACAAACACCAACAAAAATCTAAAAAACCTAGGTCTGAAAACACTAAACTTTTAATTAACTATTCTAATTCATGATTTCAGACAATTAAAAACACAAAATACTAAAGTTTACTTCTCAAATAATAAACTCCAGGAGTAAAACATCCACTAAAATCTACAAATACTAGGTCTGAATACCCTAAACAGCTAATTAAATATTCTAATTCATGATTTCAGGCACGTAAAACCACAAAATACTACAGTTAACTTCTCAAATAATAAACCCCAGGAGTCAAACACACACGAAAACCTAGTTCAGAGAAAGACAGGCACTTTAGACATTCAAACCAACAAAGACAAATTCTTCGACTTGCGAACATCAGCCCAGGCCTTCCTTTTGAGGTCGGTCCCGTTTATTTTCGTTTATGATTATTTTTGGTTTTTCCTCCCAAATTAACTCACCCCTCCCCTGCCCTCAGAAATGTGGGAACGAAGTGCCCCTGAGCCTTCCCCTTGAGGCAGATTCCCGTTTATTTTTGATTCTGAGTATTTTTGGTTTCCCTCCAAAATTGACCTCCTCCCACTCCTGCCCCTCAGAAATGGAGGAACGAAGGGCCTCTGAGCCTTCCCCTTGATACAGATCTCGTTTATTTTCGATTCTGAGTATTTTTGGCTTTCCCTCCAAAATTGACCTCCCCCTTCCCCTGCCCTCAGAAATGGGTGAATAAAGGGCATCTGAGCCTTCCCCTTGAGGTAGATCTCATTTATTTTTGATTCTGAGTATTTTTTATTTTTCATCCAAAATTGTCCCCCCACCTCGCCTGCCCCGCAGAACTGGAGGTACGAAGGGTCTTTGAGCCTTTCCCTTGAGGCAGATCCCGTTTATTTTCGATTCTGAGAATTTTTGGTTTTCCCCCCAAAATTGACCCCTCCCCTCCCTGCCCTCAGAAATGGGGGAACGAAGGGAACGTTAGATCCTATTTTAAATTGACAATACTTATCAAACATCACTTGTGTATTATACAGACCACATCGAAAAGGTAAAGCAAGGTCAATTCATAATGTCATTCTATCGTCGTTAGCCATTTTCATAGACTGATGATGTTTCAAATTTATAACAAATTACCTGAGTTAACAACTCCTTTGGGGTTACCTTAACTGCTAATCAGTATAATCCTTTTTTTTCTCCCCCTTCATACAATCCAATCACTAATTAGAATCAGTCACACTCCTATTATTCAAAACATTATACTCACTCTATTTGAAAATAGCATAGGAAGGTCCCAAATAATATAGGAAGGAACTTAAAGGCCCCAAATAGCATAGGAAGGAACGTAAAAGTCCCAAATAGCATAGGAAGGAACGTAAAAGCCCAGAATCCATAAGTACATGCTCTGGAAATGTTTTTCTTATATGTGTAAGCAAATAACATGGAGATTTCTATATGTGTAAGCAAATCCAGACGAAGCATACTACTCTCGATGGATGACTTTTGCCGCACAGGACCCCTATATGGTTGTGACTTTCTGTTTGCATCCCCTTCATAATTATTTTCTCTATGCTTTAGGAAGGGAGATCAGTTCCCACTTCCCCGGCCCCCTCGAAATGGCCGACCCCTGTCCGAATGTTCGTCTCTCATGGTCTTGCCTTGAGGGAGGCGGAACCTATTTTGAATCGATACAGCAGCTGAATAAAACTCATTCGCCGGGTTTGTCGCAATTTCGATTTTTTCATACTTGGTCGCAATTTTAAAAGAATTTTCTAGGTTATTTATTTGATCGTCTCGTTCCATGAGTACCCTTTTAAAAGTTATACACCTTCCCTAAGAGAGTGTAGTGCCAATGGTTGAACTGCCGGGTTTCGTAGTTCATCCCAATAGCCCATTAAATTCGCATAAGACTTAGTGGCTCTTTCAACTCGCTTTAAGAATTGATATACTTTTTCATCCGGAAATTGTTTACATCCCACGAGATCTTTTAAGATCTGCCCTGGGCTATGTTGAGCAGCAAAAGCCTCCAACAGATTTTTACTCTGTTTACTCAACAGATTTTACTCCAACAGATGTATCAAGTGTTAAATTCACCTTATTTAAATCATCAAAAAAAAAGAAAAATTCCCCTTTCATTAACATCTCTGCTGTGGCAGCAACTTTCTTTTCCGATCAAGTTAAGGTATCCTCAATTCTTTTCAGTTGGCTAATAAATTTCGAATTTGTATCATAGTTACAGTGGCAGCTGCAACCTAGTGAAGAGCGAACTACAGCCCATAGTAATCAAAAGTTGAAAAACGTGTTCTAAATCAGGAATGGTAACTATTGTTTCGGTGTCTAATCGAAATAAAAATGCACCACCGGAATCAGCATGGTTGACAACTTTTTTTAGGATAATCACACTTCCCCACCTTGAACACCAAGGAAAATGATTTTTTTGCACTGATCTGTCTCCCTTTTTTTCTTCTTTTTTTGCTAGAAGGGCTAGGGGGTGGCCAAAACATCATAGAGAGGTGTGTAATAGCTCATTCAAAAGGGAATGAAATTTTTAAGTGCCTTTTTTAAGTGACCAAAAAGACTGGAGAGCAAATAGCGCCCCCTTCCTACAATCACCCTCTCCCCTAGTCCTATAAAAATTTTGAGATGGCTATTTTGTTTAACATAGTTTAAAGGTACAATATATAAAGTTTTGATGATGATATGGCCCTCCATAGTCCCTGGGGATGGGCTTTATGTGGTATCGGGCGAATCGATATCGCGCGTTTCGGTATCTTGCGTATTGGTATCTTATGTAACGTATCGGGAATATTGGTATCCGCTGTTGTTTTTTTAAGTCATTTTCTAAGCTCATTTTTTTAAGGCATGTCCCGGCAAGGTATCATGGTTACAGCGGCAGCTGCAACCTAGTAAAGAGCGAACGACAGCACATAGTAACCAAGAGTTAAACGCATTTTGAAAAAAAATCCCTTGTGAAAAACAATTCTCATCTGACACTGACTCAGGAACTATAACTATTATTTCGGTTCGTCTTAAAAGTAAAAGTTTATTTCGAACTGAAATTTATGTTGATTTTGAAAAAAAGCCTCACCCCTCGAAAATGGCGTCATATCAAAATGAAAAGTGTACCATTGGAATCAACATGGTTAAAACCTTTTACATTGAAGTTACTGTTCCCCTCCCTAAACAACAAGGAAAATCACTTTTTTGCATCCGTGGCGCTGATCTGTCTCCCGTTTTTTTTTTTTTTTTTTTTTTTAACAGGTCTAGCGTGTTACCAGAACATCATAAAGAGATTCTTAATGGCTAATTCAAAATCTATTTATCATATCTATGTGATTTTTATAAATTCTGCCATCTGCAAGTGCCATATGGCACTAAAATGGCACTTTTCGTGCTAATTCTCAAAGCGTGGCACTAGCTGGCAACCAGAACATCATTGGTAGATGTTTTATAGCTCATATAAAAGCTATTGCACATATCTACGTCTTCCATATAAATTCCACCACCATCTAGTTCATATGGCACTAAAAACAGCACTTTTGGTGTCGTATCTCAAGTGAAAAAGCTGCACTGTAAAAAAAAAAATTGATTTCCAACAAAATGTTTTGCTCGAATTCAAACAAGTCAAAAAAATCAAATTTTTCTGTTGGAATTTTGCAGTTGCTTGTTGAATTCCAACAAATTATTAAAATTGTTAAGATTTATGTTCTTTTCAGTAGAAAAAATTTAATTTTCACCTTAAATAGGCTATATCAATCAACACGGTTTGAACTTCAACAGTAGTTTGAAGTTTCTTGAATATCATTTCAAATTTGACTATAGTACCATTGAAAGTAATATGTTCAGTATAAGTTCAATTCAAATACTTGAATTATAGCAGAAAAAGGGGAATGCAAATTGAATTTTGAGCATAAAAAGATAATTATAAAAATAAGGAAATATATTTTTACTTTGAAATAAGTTTAACTTTCTTGTCTGCAAAATGAACATACAGAAATTTATGCACAAAATTATCTTTTAACTTTTACAATCGATTTTTTTAAATACATTTTTTGTGAGTTTCTGTAGGTAGAAAATTTCTTAAGATGCTAACCTGACTTAAACAGTACTAACGGTGAAATTTTTTTTAATTTTTGTAATGAGACCCAAAAAGTGTTTCAAAAAAAATTCTTCCCTGGATTTGCCATAAATTTGCTGCTTATGCTGAATAACCAAGTAAGTAAATATACCAAAGAAAAGAAGATGCCTGTAAGGGTTTTTCAGTCCTTTACGTACGCGTAAATGAACCTAAAGATCCCCCACAAAAGAGAATTTTCTAAAATGGTGCACATTTCAACTGGACTCAGAAATACTACACTTTAATTGCATGAATCGTGCTTCAAAGACTCCGTTTTGCTACAGGATTAATTAAAAATAGGGTAATATCCCAATACTACTACTACTACTACTAACAACTCACCGCAGCTACAAGCCACCTGAGGCCAACAGAGCTACGCAAGCTCCTCTTCCACCCCAATCTATTCAAAGCCTCCCTTTTTACACCCGTCCACGAAGTTTCCATTTCCTTTAAATCTTTCTTTATCAAGTCCTCCCACCCCAGACGGGGACGACCTGCTTTCCGTTTAGCCCTAGATGGTTGGCCGAAAAAGAACAATCTTCGGCAATCTGTCATCCTTCATCCGCACAACGAGGACTAGCCACCCCAACTTTTCTTTCCTTATAGCCCTAGAGATTGGTATTGAACCACAATTTTCTTACAGCCTATTGTTTGAAATACGGTCAGTCAGCCGGGTACCCAGAACAATCCTTAAGCAATTTCTCTGGAAAACATCTAGTACTTCTTCGTCCGCTTTTCGGAGCGTCCATGCTTCAGAGCCATATTTGACCACTGTCATCACTGTAGCTTCTAATATTCTAATCTTGGTTTGCAGACTTATCTTCCAGTTCTTCCAGACTTTTTTAACTGTGAAAAAACACCCTTAGCCTTAGCTATTCTATATTTAACATCTTCACCGCTCCCACCATCTTTACTAATAATACTACCAAGGTAAGTGAAGCTGCCCACCTGATCAATCTTTTCAATACCCAACATCACCTTTTCATCTTCACTTATTCCTACCCTTAGTGACTTAGTCTTCCTAACATTAATTTTCAAATCAACTCTAGCACCCTGAACTCGCAAAACCTCTAAAACTTCATTCATTTTGCTCACACTTTCATCTGAGATGCTTAAATCATCAGCATAATCCAAGTCCAGGAGACTTTTTCCTCCACATTTGATTCCGTGGTCTCTCATTGCCTTTCCTGTGCTCCTTAAAACAAAGCCCATCAAAATAATCCATACAAAGGGGGATAGAACACAACCCTGCTTAACTTCTGATTTAATAGAAAACCAGCTGATAACCTCATTTCCTACCTTAACCGCAGCAGTGTTATTCTCATGCATAGCATTAATCACTTTAATGTATTTGTCTGGTATACCATACAAGGTTAAAACCTTTACTAAAGCTCTTCTATCAACAGAATTGAACGCTTGCTAATAATCTATAAAACCGATGACCAAAGGTGTATGAAAACTCAGGCACTTCTCAATTATTAGCCTAAGAGCCAAAATTTGGTCAACACATCCTCTACCTTTTCTAAAACCGCACTGCTCTTCTCTTAAAACTTTGTCTACGGCATCTCTCAATCAAAAAGTATCATATTGCTAAGTAATTTACTACCTACAGAGACCAGACTAATGCCTCGATAATTACCACACTCACTTTTATCACCTTTCTTATAAAGTGGCTTAATTAAGATTTTCTTAAAGTCGTTAGGTACTTCTCCTTTTTCAAAAATCATATTCATAATCTTAGTAGAGGTGACCCTATAACTCGTGACGGGAGTCCATATATGGGCATAGAACCACGTGGCTTATGGTTTTTGTCAGTGAGAATTTGAAAAACAGGAATTTTTTCTCATTTATGGATGGTTTTATGGATTTTGTCAGTGAGAATGAAAAAACAGGAACTTTGTCACATTTATGTCTGTTTTAATGGATGGTTATGTGTGTTGGTAAATTTATTTGATGTTTTTATGGATTTTGTCAGTGAGAATGGAAAAAACAGGAACTTTGTCACTCCCTTCTTGTTGTTGTTCGATGCAGATGTTATGAGTTTCCGGGGAACAGTTAATGACACTTCCTTCCTGTTGTTATTCGAGGCAAATGTTATGAGTTCCCGGGAAACAGTATTTGTTGTTGTTTGGCCACGTGTAATGCCCTGAGGATGATTTACATAATCGGTGGTGGAATTACTGATTCACGAAAAAAGGAAATTAAGAAACAAACATGGCTACTTTGTTGTTTGGCTAACCTAACCTGAGAAATTGATTGCGTAGTCGATTGGGAATTTTATTGATCCGAGAACGAGAAACAAGATCACGTGTCTCCTTCTCAGCCAAACAGAGGGCTTGCTTACATGTTAGTGGCGGTGGGAATATAAGGAAAGGATTTTTGCTATAGTTTTATTAGTTTACGAATAGAATTCACTAAGTTTTTAGTTAGCAGTGTAATAACATGAGTGAACAAGTTGAGTTAGAAATATCCTTTTATTGCAACTGTTCTATTTGTAAGGGGCATTTTCATGATTTTGAGTATTCATATGAACCTACTGAATGTTTAGAGTGCATAGAGGCAGAGACAGATGAGAAGAATCTGGAGGAAACGAGAAGAAAAATTATGTGTGACATGGAGCGAAATTTATACCGATTGCAAGTAAGCTCAGATAAAAGAAGGATTAATATGATAGAAAAGGAAGATCAAAAGAAGAGACTAGTAAAAGAGGGCTTTCTCTATAGTGTAAAAGACAGCAGTGAAAACCCAATGAAAAATGTATATAGTGCAAGATATAACTCGGATTATTATGATGATTATGCTCTAAGAGAAGAGAAAAAGTGGCCCTTTAAGAGACAACACAAGAGGTCATTCTACGAAAAGGATTTTAAACAACGGAAACCATGGTGGAAGAGTTCTCATACATGATTTACCGTTAAATCTAATTATTAATATGTATAATGAGTTTTATATTGTAATCATACAATAAATTTTTTTGTACTATTTTAATTTTCATATACTAGATATATATAGAGTAAGGATACCAGCAGAGACATCTGTACATGAATAGTTCAGTCTGATTAGATCACCCCATAGAGTATTATCAGTCCACAACCAGGTTTTCTATCAAAGATAACAAAAAACAATTCATTCTTTCTAATCTTTATTCTCTTGAAATATTGATATTTATAACAGTTTTTAAATAAACTACATCATTATCATCATCATCATCCTCCACTACCACTATGTCTACCAGAGGGGGTAGTATGCATTCAATTTCAAACTCCGCTGCATCATTTATTGATATATCAGTCAAGGGAGTGGACCTGTATTCAAATAAATCACCATGCACTCCTATTGTAGGCAAACTAGGAGCCAACCGCTCGTCATCTTCAATACACATTCGGCCCGAAGGCCACCGCCGTACCAGATCCTCTGACGTATATGACAGACCATCCTCCTCCGTATAATGTACTTCTAGCACATCATCATCACTAGCATCAAGTGCTGTACAAACACGGAGAAGAAGCTCCTCCTCCTCAACTGTGAGCTCCCACTCACTCCATAAATCCTAAAAAGATTAAGAACACTAAGATAAGAAAACTAAAGTTTACGATAAAAAACCCGCATTAGTTCAGATTTTACGGGAATAGTTTATTTTCGAACCATTATATATACCAAAGGTTCAATGCCCGAGTTAAACTAGGAGGTTTCAATTTCAGGAAAAATTACATTTTGGCAACATCTGACAATTTACTAAATTTAAAGTTTTGTTCAGTTTCAAAATGTTTTCGGTCATTCATCATATTTTAATCATTCGCAAACAATACTAAAGAAAACCATTTTCCACGGTTTATTGATTTTAAATTATTAAGAAGGCTATTATTTCTTTGAAATATACATTTTACATTTTTAATTTTCATACTTTTGATAAGTATCTTGTCCTTTTGGTGTAAATTGCAGCTGAAGGCTTATCGCAAAATCACAGTTTCAAGTTTTTTCATATACTAAAATTGAAGGAAGCTAGAAAATGTGAAAAATTCCTTTTACCCGAATATTCTTCAGAGCCCAACCTAACTACGATCTGAAAACAATAATATAACTTATAGTTGAACAAATTTTTTTTTAAATATCTCTTTTCTGACATCATTTGGAACTTGCAAATTATTATAAGTAGTAACTAATACTTAATTTTTAATGAACTTATAATTAATTGAACCAACAATCCAAATTTTTTGATACCACAACAATTAATGGAAAATGAAAAAAGAATAGTAAAAAAACTACAAATTTTAAGAAGTACAGAGCTTGACTCATGAAATTGAACAGAACAACGAACTATGACAAATAGCTTCAGAATCAAAATCAGTCCCAGTCAAATAAAGGTCCATCCGCCATTTCTGATCATTCATCCCCCCACCAAACAAGCAGTGCAGTTAAAACCTACTTAGAATCTATATTTAGACCTTGAAACTAGAAGAAACTAAATTTTCTGTAAAGTTATGTCTAGCGATAGACTTATTAGAGTGACAGAAACTTTTTTTTCCACAACCCACAAGAGGATATTTTTCAAGTAAAAAGTAAAGAGCTGCTACACTAAAATCAAAGATGAACAGAAATAATGTCGAATAATTTGTCAAACGTAAACCTATATCCAATGATATATTTAATTGAGTGACAAAAACTTTTTCCACAAGAGGTTATTTTTCAATTAAAAGTAAAGAGCTGCTACACTAAATCAAAGATGAACAGAAATAATGTCGAATAATTGTTCAAACGTAAACTTATGCACAATGATATATTTAATAGAGTAGTAAGTCTAGCTTTGAAAAGTGTGTTAGAACATCTAGAAAGAAGGTATCATATCTAAAAATTAGTATTTTTTATTACTATAGCAAATAAAATTATACCTAAAAAAAAAAAAAAAAAAAAAAAAAAAAAAAAACAAAAAAAAAATCGATAGGCAAGCGTCCAGTGGGCTTGAACCCTTACACAAATTTTAAGAATTTCCATATTCTGTTGTACAACATATTTTGCTGCTTCCATGCAATTAATCTCTTCAATTTTGTAAAGTTTGACTCCTGGTAAAATATGATGTGTGCCCATTGCGGGCAAATATATACCTTAACAAAAAAATACGCATGTGTCTACACAAAGAGACAGTTTTACTTTTATGGATATGATTCAATACTCACTACAAATCAAGTGGGCTCTTAGTCTCCTTTCAAATGAATAGGAGTTCAGCTTCTGAGCGATAAAAAATTATTTGATATAATTGGTAAGTGCTCGTATTGCCTAGGCAATTACTTGAGGTTATACAGCGGGTAGCTAAACCCAGTATTCCTCAAGAGCCCCCCCAGGCTCCCAAAGGGCCCCCAGACCCCAAAGACTCCCCGGGCTCCCAAAGGCCCTTCCCCTGTCCCCGAAGGTCCACCGGGACTACCAAAGGACCAATCGGCTCTCAAGGGCCCCCTCAGACCCCAAAAGGCCCTACCCGAGCCCCCAAAGGCCCTCCACCGATCTCCAAAGGTCCACCAGAACCCCAAAGACCCTCCCCCGGTCCCCAAAGGTCCCCCGAACCCCCAATGGCCCTCCCCTGATCCTCAAAGGCCCCCAGGCTCCCAAAGGGCCCCAAACCCCCAAAGGCCCCTCCCCGCTCTCCCAAGGCCCCCCGGGCGCCCAAAGGCCCTCGAAACCTCAAAGACCCCCCAGTCCCCCCAAAGACCCCCGAGCCCCTCCATTTCTCCCACCAAAGAGGATGCGCTAAGGTTTATTCTTTTTTTTCATATCGGTTGATGGATAGACTATCTGGCATTACAAAGAAGGGGGTAGAAAGAGCTCTGTCTTATAAGGTGCAATCGTTTATTATAACTGGTAAATATTACTAATAAGGATGCTTTCATTTTGGAGATAACGCGAACAAGACGAATAGTCTTACAACCCAAGCCTTGTAAGCCCGTGGCTACCAACCGATATAGATTGTCTTTTCGACAGTATTTTGTGTCTCATTTTAGTAAATAAGTGACAAAGAAGTGTGATTATTTAAATTATATTGTCTCTTAATTTAACTGTTAATTTAATTCCTGTTATTTGACATAATAAATTCGTATCGTATCGCAACGTATCAAATATAACTAATAAAGATTAAGCAGAAATTGCTATATTTTCTTATTCATCTTTATATTGAAGCGATACTAGATTACAGGTTCTTAGCAACTATTGAATAGAAAGAAGATAAAGCCGAGGTATTTTCTAATCATCTTAAATCTACTAGTAAGAAGGTTAATAAGGATATATACACAGACACATTAATGGGGAGGGGGGATTTTGAAAATACTTATTGACTGCATTCTGCTTGAAAAATAACTTTTTGGTATTTTCATCGAAAAAATTCAAATTGCCAATTGCCCCCCTAAGTTTTAAGAAATATATCTGACCCTCCCTTCTAACTGTTCATGATTTGATACCATTTCATATACGTATATCAACACAAGATGAAATTTAATCAGGAAGCTTCAAGCTATGGAATCCATAAGACAAGTATTAAACCAAGTAATACAGGGCTGTAAAGATTTTAAACAGTAAGTCTTTAAAAATCTGACTGATCATTGAGAACAACACTATTAATAAAAAAAGATGCAGAAAATGTAGTGTAAGATAAGCGCTGATAATTTCAAACACCCAGTGTAGGAAAGGAGTTTAAAGAAATATAGGAACGTCATTGGAGTCAGTAAATAGTGAAGCCTTTATCATATTAGGGCGAAGGACGAGCGTGTGCAGTTGTATTGCCCTGTGCAGCTTGATTTTACCCTTTGGAGCTGTAAGTAGTTGTATTTAAAAAAGTCTACAAAAGGAGTAGGCCTATGTTCAATATCCCTTTGAACAATATAGAACAGTATTGACACTCCTGGTAGTTTGTGAACAGTTCTGGATAATAGGTGTATATACTGAAATCAGTCGAAGTTTTGTAGCATAGGTCCATAGCCTCTGACGTAAGTCAGTATGATCCTTGGTAAAATTATGATAATAGCTAATTTGGTCTATTTGTCTGTGGTGCACAAAGAAATTACACAACACAATTAAAAACATGCATTCATCTAGGTTCCTATTTATATTTTTTACTAAGGAAGCTTCGACTAATTTGTTATTTCCGAGAACTCTGATGTGGAGACCATATAAAGCAAAAGGGTTACACGTATATTAAAAGGTAATGAGTGTTTGCTATTGAAGAATTTACTGTCTTTGGGGCTCAAATTCACAAGGACTTAGTGATATCTTCCTTGTTCCTAGGAATTTCAAAGTATAATGGTTAATATCAGTGATGCACACAGAGAGGAGGGGGCCTCAAGGCCCAGACCCCCCAGAATCCTTTTTTTTCTGAATTTTCGGGTACTTTTTATTGAAACTATCCACTAGATTTTTTATTCCCTTCCCCGAAAAGAAACATTTTGCATATGTGTCTCATCTTTTTTTATACTGGGTCCAGTCTTTAGGTTTACTTTAACCTGTAGCACGCACATTAATGGTACAATTCAGTAGCTTTACAAACATTGTCAATCAATACAGGAAGATTGCTAACTATTAAAAGTTCATAACTGCAAAAATTCCAAATAACGTAAATGATTATGGATGGCCGAGCTAAGATAGTCCTTAACCTTTGCATAGTTATAATTAAAAAGGAAGCATATAAAAAAGCATTAAGCCCTTAAAATACTTTTCTGTAAGAAGCAAATGAACGGAAAACATAGAGACATCACTTACAGCGTGCAAATTGGTCTGAAAATCCCTTTTTCTTGCCAAACCTTGACCTCCCTAATTATAGGATATGAAATAGAACCATGGGAACGTAATTTCGTCGTATTTTGCGTATTTCTGTTGGAAAAAACACTGAAAAGCCATATTGAGAGCTATATTTTTGAGTTTTTCACTGAAAATTCCCTTTTTTTTGCCAAACCTTGACCTCCCTAATTAAAGGATACGAATTAGAACCATGGGAACGTGATTTCATCGTATTTTGCATTTTTTCTAATTTCTGTGTGTTTTCGCAATAGAATGGCTCAATTGTGAGTTTTTCACTGACAATTCCTTTTTAGCCATGCCTTTATAATCAATGGAACATAGTTCATTGTATCTTACATATTTTTTATCGGAAAACACACCGAAAGGTCATACTATTTGAACTTACATCAAACGTTAGACGGCTTACAAGAACTATCCATTATTTGTATATATTGTTCTATATTTCAGACTATACTGTTTTCAAAAACTTCAAAACCCAGAAATATACACATTTAACGATTATCTATTCGCGAAAATCGTACTAGGTCACGCTATTAGAACAATAATTACCTCACAATCTATCACTCACGGGGAAGCAGATTCAAAACAATACTTCATACATCATATAGTCAGCTCATTTAATTGGAAATTAAAGTGGATAACGCCCAATTCACAGGAGGGGGCATGAAAACTATGGTTTTTAACTACGTTATGTAAGACTAGAAAGAAAAGTCCTTAGGAGTGGAGCTGCCCATCACCTCAACCCTCACTCTTGAAATCCCCCCACCCCCGGCCCCCCCCCCCTGCCCCCCCCCCCAAAACTCAAATTTTCCCAGAGGATTTTAAATCCCCCCCCCCCCAAAAAAAAAAATTAGGAATGTATCTTCATCATATTTAATTATTTTCATTGGAAAACCTGCTTACCGAAGCGCTAATGCTACCTAAGTAAAGAACTATGTGGGTACAAGATGTTGTTTTTTTTTTCATCATAGCCAGGACACTTCGTATAGAAGGAGTCATCCACGAAATTACACAGTATTGCATAGAAATACCAAAACCATAGGTTAGGCTATGTCGGGTTAGGTTAGAAGTTAGGTTTCTCCACGTTTACGTTAGTTTAGATTAGGCTAGCTTATCAGGAGTGCTCATGATAAGCTAGCCTAATCTAACCTAACTTAAACGTGGAGAAACCGGGGCATGAAAACTATGGTTTTTAACTACGTTATGTAAGACTAGAAAGAAAAGTCTTTAGGAGTGGAGCTGCCCATCACCTCAACCCTCGCTCTTGAAATCCCCCCACCCCCGGCCCCCCTGCCCTCCCCCCAAAAAAAAACTCAAATTTTCCAGAGGATTTTAAATCCTCCCCCCCAAAAAAAAATTCAAGGAACGTATCTTCATCATATTTAATTATTTTCATTGGAAAACCTGCTTACCGAAGCGCTAATGCTACCTAAGTAAAGAACTATGTGGGTACAATATGTTGTTTTTGTTTTTTTTTTTCATCATAGCCAGGACACTTCGTATAGAAGGAGTCATCCACGAAATTACACAGTATTGCATAGAAATACCAAAACCATAGGTTAGGCTATTTCGGGTTAGGTTAGAAGTTAGGTTTATCCACGTTTAAGTTAGGTTAGATTAGGCTAGCTTATCATGAGTGCTCACTTTTCGGTGTGTTTTCCAAAGGAAAATATTCAAAATACAATGAAAATATGTCCCCCCCCCCAGAAATTTGAGTTTGGGGGGGGGGAAGGGAGATTTTAAATTGCTATTATATTTGCTTTTTGTGTGCGCTTTTTGTCTCTAAAATGTGAATTCAGCCCTTCTGGGCCTGTGATAGCTAGTACGTGACCTATGATTTACATTGGTCATGGGACAGGTATGCTGACCGTCATGCTCCAATTAGGAAGAGACCTCTTGATCAATGGGGAACGACCAATTTGCACGCTGTAAGTGATGTCTCTATGCTTTCCGTTCATTTGCTTCTTACAGAAAAGTATTTTAAGGGCTTAATGTTTTTTTATATGCTTCCTTTTCAATTATAACTATGCAAAGGTTAAGGACTATCTTAGCTCGGCCATCCATAATCATTTACGTTATTTAACATTTTTGCAGTTATGAACTTTTAATAGTTAACAATCTTTCTGTATTGATTGACAATGTTTGTAAAGCTACTGAATTGTACCATTAATATGCATGATACAGGTTAAAGTAAACCTAAAGACTGGACCCAGTATAAAAAAAGATGAGACACATATGCAAAATGTTTCTTTTCGGGGAAGGGAATAAAAAATCTATTGGATAGTTTGAATAAAAAGTACCCGAAAATTCAGAAAAAATAGGATTCTGGGGGGATGTGGGCCTTGAGGCCCCCTCCTCTCTGTGTGCATCACTGATATTAACCATTATACTTTGAAATTCCTAGGAACAAGGAAGATATCACTAAGTCCTTGTGAATTTGAGCCCCAACGACAGCAAATTCTTCATTAGCAAACACTCATTACCTTTTAATATACTTGTAACCCTTTTGCTTTATATGGCCTCCTCATCAGAGTTCTCGGAAATAACAAATTAGTTGAAGCTTCCTTAGTAAAAAAATATAAATAGGAACCTAAACGAATGCATGTTTTTAATTGTGTTGTGTAATTTCTTTGTGCAACACAGACAAATAGACCACATTAGCTGTTATCATAATTTCACCAATGATCATAAAGACTTACGTCAGAGGCTGAGGACCTGTGCTACAAAACTTCGACTGATTTCAGTATATAAACTGATTATCCAGAACTGTTCACCAATGACCAGGAGTGTCAATGGTGTTCTATATTTTTCAAAGGGGAGATTGGACATAGGCCTACTCCTTTTGTAGACCTTTATAAATACAACTCCTTACAGCTCCAAAGGGCAAAACCAAGCTGCAAAGGGCAGCACAACTGCACACGTTCGTCCTTCGCCCTAATATGATAAAGGCTTCACTATTTACTGACTCCCATGACGTTCCTATATTTCTTTAAACTCCTTTCCTACGCTGGGTGTTTGAAATTATCAGCGCTTATCTTACACTACATTTTCTGCATCTTTTTTCATTAATAGTGTTGTTCTCAATGATCATTCAGCTTTTTAAAGACTTACTGTTTAAAATCTTTAAAGCCCTGTCTTACTTGGTTTAATAATTGTCTTATGGATTCTATAGCTTGAAGCTTCCAGATCAGATTTCGTCTTGTTTTGATTTACGTATATGCAATGGTAGCAATTCAGGAACATTTAGAGTGGAGGGTCAGATATATTTCCTAACACTTAGGGGGACAATGGACAATTTGAATTTTTTTCGATGAAAATATCAAAAATTTATTTTTCGAGCAGAATGCAGTCAATAAGTATTTTCAAAATCCCCCCCCCCATTAATGTCTCTGTGTATATATCCTTATTAACCTTCTTACTAGTAGATTTAAGATGATTAGAAAATACCTCGGCTTTATCTTCTTTCTATTCAATAGTTGCTAAGAACCTGTAATCGAGTATCGCTTAATATAAAGATGAATAAGAAAAATATAACAATTTCTGCTTAAGTTTTATTAGTTATATTCGATACGTTGCGATATGATACGAGTTTATTATGTCAAATAACAGGAATTAAATTAAAAGTTAAATTAAGAGACAATATAATTTAAATAATCACTCTTCTTTGTCACTTATTTACTAAAATGAGACACAAAATACTGTCGAAAAGACAATCTATATCGGTTGGTTGCCACGGGCTTACAAGGCTTGGGTTGTAAGACTATTCGTCTTGTTCGCGTTGTCTCCAAAATGAAAGGATCCTTATTAGTAATATTTACCAGTTATAATAAACGATTGCACCTTATAAGACAGAGCTCTTTCTACCCCCTTCTTTGTAATGCCAGATAGTCTATCCATCAACCGATATGAAAAAAAGAATAAACCTTAGCACATCCTCTTTGGTGGGAGAAATGGAGGGGCTCGGGGGCCTTTGGGGGCACGGGGGGGGGTCTGTGAGGGTTCGAGAGCCTTTGAGAGCCCGGGGGGCCTTTGGAGATCGGGGAAGGGCCTTTGGGGGTTTGGGCCCTTTGGGAGCCTGGGGGCCTTTGAGGATCAGGGGAGGGCCTTTGGGGGTTCGGGGGACCTTTGGGGACCGGGGGAGGGTCTTTGGAGGTCTGGTGAACCTTTAGAGATCGGGGGAGGGCCTTTGGGGGCTCGGGTAGGGGCTTTTGGGGTCTGGGGGGGCCCTTGAGCGCCTATTGGTCCTTTGGGAGTCCCGGTGGACCTTTGGGAACAGGTGAAGGGCCTTTGGGAGCCCGGGGCGTCTTTGGGGTCTGGGGGCTCTTTGGGAGCCGGGGGGGGGGGCTCTTGAGGAATACTGGGTTTAGCTTCCCGCTGTATAACCTCAAGTAATTGCCTAGGCAATATGAGCACTTACCAATTATATCAAATAATTTTTTTATCGCTCAGAAGCTGAACTCCTATTCATTTGAAAGGAGACTAAGAGCCCATTTGATTTGTAGTGAGTATTGAATCATATCCATAAAAGTAAAACTGTCTCTTTGTGTAGACACATGCGTATTTTTCTGTTAAGGTATATATTTGCCCGCAATGGGCACACATCATATTCTACCAGGAGTCAAACTTTACAAAATTGAAGAGATTAATTGCATGGAAGCAGCAAAATATGTTGTACAACAGGATGTGGAAATTCTTAAAATTTGTGTAAGGGTTCAAGCCCACTGGACGCTTGCCTATCGAGTTTTTTTTTGTGTTTTTTTTTTTTTTTTTTTTTTTTATTAGGTATAATTTTATTTGCTATAGTAATAAAAAAATACTAATTTTTAGATATTAAACCCTCTTTATAGATTTTATAACACACTTTTCAAAGCTAGACTTACTACTGTATTAACTATATAATTATGCAGAGGTTTACGTTTGATCAATCATTCTACAATATATCTGTTCATCTTTGAGTTAGTGTAGAAACTCTTTACTTTTAATTGAAAAATAAACTCTTGTTAAAAAATTTTTTTTAAATATATTAAATAAATAATTTGACATCGGTTTACGTTTGAAAAATTATTCGACATTATATCTGTTCATCTTTGATTTAGTGTAGCAGCTCTTTACTTTTTACTTGAAAAATATCCTCTTGTGGGTTGTGGAAAAAAAAGTTTCTGTCACTCTAATAAGTCTATCGCTAGACATAACTTTACAGAAAATTTAGTTTCTTCTAGTTTCAAGGACTGATTATAGATTCTAAGTAGGTTTTAACTGAACTGCTTGTTTGATGGGGGGTTGAATGATCCGAAATTGCGGATGGAACTTAATTTGACTAGGACTGATTTTGATTCTGAAGATATTTGTCATAGTTCTCTTTTCCATTCAATTTCATGAGTCAAACTCTGTACCTCTTAAAATTTGTAGTTTTTTTTTAATATTCTTTTTTCATTTTCCATTAATTGTTTTGGTATCAAAAATTTGGATTGTTAATTCAATTAATTATAAGTTCATTAAAAATTAAGTAATTAGTTACTACTTATAATAATTTGCAAGTTCCAAATGATGTCAGAAAAGAGATATTAAAAAAAAAATTTGTTCAACTATAAGTTATATTTTTGTTTTCAGGTCGTAGTTAGGTTGGGCTCTGAAGAATATTCGGGTAAAAGGAATTTTTCACATTTTCTATCTTCCTTCAATTTTAGTATATGAAAAAACTTGAAACTGTGATTTTGCGATAAGCCTTCAGCTGCAATTTACACCAAAAGGACAAGATACTTATCAAAAGCATGAAAATTAAAAATGTAAAATGTATATTTCAAAGAAATAATAGCCTTCTTAGTAATTTAAAATCAATAAACCGTGGAAAGTGGTTTTCTTTAGTATTGTTTGCGAATGATTAAAAGATGATGAATGACCGAAAACATTTTGAAACTAAACAAAAATTTAAATTTAGTAAATGGTCAGATGTTGCCAAAATGTAATTTTTCCTGAAATTGAAACCTCCTAGTTTAACTCGGGTATTGAACCTTTGGTAGATATATCGGTTCGAAAATAAACTATTCCAGTAAAATCTGAACTAATGTGGGTTTTTTATCGTGAACTTTAGTTTTCTTATCTTAGTGTTCTTAATCTTTTTAGGTTGTATGGAGTGAGTGGGAGCTCACAGTTGAGGAGGAGGAGCTTCTTCTCCGTGTTAGTACAGCAATTGATGCTAGTGATGATGATGTGCTAGAAGTACATTATACGGAGGAGGATGGTCTGTCATATACGTCAGAGGATCTGGTACGGCGGGGGCCTTCGGGCCGAATGTGTATTGAAGATGACGAGCGGTTGGCTCCTAGTTTGCCTACAATAGGAGTGCATGGTGTATTATTTGAATACAGGTCCACTCCCTTGATTGATGTATCAATAAATGATGAAGCGGAGTTTGAAATTGAATGCATACTCCCCCCTCTGGTAGACATAGTGGTACAGGAGGAGGATGATGATGATGATAATGAAGTAGTTTATTTAAAAACTGTTATAAATATCGATATTTCAAGAGAATAAAGATTAGAAAGAATGAAGGATTTTTTGTTATCTTTGATAGAAAACTTGGTTGTGGACTGATAATACTCTATGGGGTGATTTAATCAAACTGAACTATTCATGTACAGATGTCTCTGTTGGTATCCTCACTCTATATATATCTAGTATATGAAAATTAAAATAGTACAAACAAATTTATTGTATGATTACAATTTAAAACTCGTTATACATATTAATAATTAGTTTTAACGGTAAATCATGTATGAGAACTCTTCCACCATGGTTTCCGTTGTTTAAAATCCTTTTCGTAGAATGACCTCTTATGTTATCTCTTAAAGGGCCACTTTTTCTCTTCTCTTAGAGCATAATCATCAAAATAATCCGAGTTATATCTTGCACTATATACATTTTTCTTTGGGTTTTCACTGCTGTCTTTTACACTATAGAGAAAGCCCTCTTTTACTAGTCTCTTCTTTTGATCTTCCTTTTCTATCATATCAATCCTTCTTTTATCTGAGCTTACTTGCAATCAGTATAAATTTCTTTCCATGTCACATATAATTTTTCTTCCCGCTTCCTCCAGATTCTTCTCATCTGTCTCTGCCTCTATGTATTCTAAACATTCAGTAGGTTCATGGGAATACTCAAATCATGAAAATGCCCCTTACAATAGAACAGTTGCAATAGAAGGATATTTCTAACTCTACTTGTTCACTCATGTTATTACACTGCTAACTAAAAACTTAGTGAATTCTATTCGTAAACTAATAAAACTATAGCAAAAATCCTTTCCTTATATTCCCACCGCCGCTAATATGTAAGCAAGCCCTCTGATTGGCTGAGAAGGAGACACGTGATCTTGGTTCTCGTTATCGGATCAATAATATTTCCAATCGATGACGCAATCAATTTCTCAAGTTAGGTTAGCCAAACAACAAAGAAGCAATGTTTGCTTCTTAATTTCCCTTTTTCGTAAATCAATAATTCCACCACCGATTATGTAAATCATCCTCAGGCCATTACACGTGGCCAAACAACAACAAATACTGTTACCTTGGAAACTCATAACATTTGCCTCGAATAACAAAAGGAAGGAAGTGTCATTAACTGTTCCCCGGAAACTCATAACATCTGCATCGAACAACAACAAGAAGGAAGTGACAAAGTTCCTGTTTTTCCATTCTCACTGACAAAATCCATAAAAACATCAAATAAATTGACCAACACACATAACCATCCATGAAAACAGACATAAATGTGACAAAGTTCCTGTTTTTTCATTCTCACTTACAAAATCCATAAAACCATCCATAAATGTGACAAAATTCCTGTTTTTCAAATTCTAACTGACAAAAACCATAAACCACGTGGTTCTATGCCCATATATGGACTCCCGTCACGAGTTATAGGGTCACCTCTACTAATCTTCAGTAACTTATTTCTAATCTCAGAGCCACCATATTTAAGAAACTCATTTACCACCTTATCGGCATCTGGAGCCTTATTATTCTTTATTCCTTTTAGTACTGTTGCTAATTCCTCCTCACAAAACAAATCTTCCTTCACATCCAAGGTATCACAAACTTTTTCATTTTCCTCTATATTTTTTCCTGTAACTCCATCTCGGTTAAGCAAATTCTCAAAATGATCGGCACATTTCACTTTGGTTGTTTCCTTATCACTAATAACGACCCCATTCCTATCTTTAACTGGGCCAAGTCCGGATTGACGTCTCCCTTTCAATTTGATAACGTACCAGTACAATATTTTTCTACTATGTTATCTAGCTGTATCTTCCAGATGCTCGGCAATTTTATCCATGGCCTCCACTTCACAACTCCTTAGTTCATATTTTAATGCTTTCTCCACTCTCTTTATATTTCTTTTGTTTTCATGCGATTTATAACACAGATAGTTCTTGTACAAGTCTTTTCTTTTCTATTAAACATAAGGCTTTTTCACTAATATTGTTAGCTGCAGTTCTAGCTTTCTTCTCTAAGACGTATTCAGCAACTTCACAAATTTTTTTTCTAAAATCATTCCAACCATCTTCCACATTATCAATAAGGTTTGTTGTTTTACCATCACGTGAATACCATGTTAACTTATGAGCCATTTTATGACCAAACACCGTATTGGTTATAATTAGATTGTTACACCTACAAAATTGCAAAAGTCTGTATCCATTACTGTTTTCTTTTCCTACACCAAATTTACCTGGTATACCATCTATCCCTATTTCAACCAACCTGGGCGCTAAAATATTCCAGTAATAACATCATATTTCTACCTGGGACCCTGTCTATTTGCTCCTGTAACTGTAAGTAAAATTCATCTGAGTCACTAGTATCTTCGTCAGTCGTCTCTACAGGGGCGTATACAACTATAACTGATACCCTGAACTTTCTAGTCATAAAATGAGCAATTAGTATTCTATTATTAATACCTTCCCAGCCTAAACAAGACTTAGCAGCTTCCTTATTCATCATGAGCCCTACTCTCTGTCTATGTACCCCATCCTTCCTGCCCGAGTAAACAAATTCTATATCACCTAATTTCATGCTTCCTACCCCTGGGATATGAATTTCTGAAACTCCTAATAAATTCATTTCGAACCGTCTGAATTCGTCAGTCAAAATGTCGATACGATAGTCATTTTTTAACGTCATAACATTCCAAGTTCCAGTTTTCATGTTCTTTTAATAATTGAAATTGTTTTCCAATAAGTTCTATTAAACAGTTCACAGTGATAAACTGTAATTAAGGAGCGGCAAAGCTCAATTGTAACCGAAACTCAAAAATGGAATGTTGATAATAATTGATAAGAATTGGGTTTTATGCAGATTACAAATATATAAATTTCATTACGTTTAATATCTACCCACCAAAGAAAAAAGAAATCTGGTTCCATTAAAACAGGGAGCCTGATTTTCGAAAAAGAGAAAAGCACCCCCCAAAGAGTCAATAATTATCAATCTAAATCATACCTTCAGATTCAGCGTATCAGAAAATGATATTGTGGGGGTTATGATCTCCTATCTGTACGTATGTGGAACATATGTTTTTGCCAGAAGACTGATAACGGATGCGTTTCTATTTGTTGTTCGTTTTTTTTTTGTTCTAGTGTCCTTTTTAAGATACCATAGAGATCTGAGGGCAACTAAACCTCCTCCCAAGACCTAATTTGTCTCTTATTTTGTTTTCGATTGTTAGTTTTTTTTTCCCTTAATGGATGTTTGCGCAATATAGTTGACTCGAGTTGGCAAGCTATCTTTGGGGTGATCGAAAACCGTTCCAAAAGAAAATAATATCTATATTTTCTTACTGCTTCTCCATTAACAAAAAAGTAAAGAGAAAAAAACAGGTGTATTTAAATAAAGCTTCTTCCGTTGCTTTATTTAAACTAAACCCGTTTTTTCTTTCTTTAATGTTTTACAAGAGAAAGTATTTTTCGGAAATTCGAAAGTAGTTTTCTCTTGTAACTTGAAAGAATGCGTTCGTATTTATATCATAAGAAAAGGAATTGAAATTTGAAATGCTTGTTTTAGAGTCAATAATCGCTAGGTGGTTTTCCCTGTCGTCTAAACTTTTACCGCATTGCTGACTTGCTTTTTTTGAGGAGATTAAACAAAAAAAAAATAGTTTTTTTAACTGACAGTAAGGAACGACGTTAAAACTTAAAACGAACAGAAACTATTCCGTATATGAAAGGGGCTGCCCCCTCCTCAACGCCTCGCTCTTTACGCTAAATTTTTAAATTGAAAAAAATAGAGTTGTGAGAAAGTCCAACTTTAGCGTAAAGAGCGAGGCGTTGAGGAGAGGACAGGCCCTTTCATATACGGAATAATTTCTGTTCGTTTTAAGTTTTAACGTCGTTGCTTACTTTCAGTTAAAAAACTTGTTTGTTTTTTTTTATTTTTGAACGTTTTTAAATTATTCCGTATATGAAAGGGGCTGTCCCCTCCTCAACGCCTCGCTATTTACGCTAAAGTTTTTTATTAAAAAAAAGAGTTGTGAGAAAGTCAAACTTAAGCGTAAAGAGTGAGGCGTTGAGGCGGGGACAGCCCTTTTCATATACGGAATAATTTCTGTTCGTTTTAAGTTTTAACGCCGCTCCTTACTTTCAGTTAAAAAAACTTGCTTTTTTTATTTAATTTTCGAACGTTTTTTAATTAATGCAGGTTTTGATTTTGGCTCACTGTACATGAATAATTAAAACAAAATTTGCACATTAATTTTACTTTTATTTGGTTAAATGGCTTTCTCGAAACTTGTTTAATTTTATATACAAACGCTTTATTGGTAATAAATATACGTAACTTACGAATTAACTTATGTAACGAACTTTTATATTCATATTTTTTAATACGTAGATTAGGGGGCTCACCCTCTAGTCAATACCTTGCTCTTTAAGCTAAAGTTCGAATTTTGTTCCAATTCTTTAAAAATGACCGCTTAATCACAAAGGCCGTTAATTAGAATAAATATCTCTTATGAAAGTACTAAACAATCTTTGGCTTAAAGAGAAAGGTATTGACTAGGGGGTGAACCCTATCATATACGTAATATTTTCTGTTAATTCTAAGTTTTGATGTTGCTACTTACTTTCAGTTGAAAAGCTTGTCTTTTTATTTAATTTCTGATCTTTTTTTAAAATAATGCTGGGAAATCTGGCGTCCCCGTCATAGCAATGCCCCTTCCCCCATGAAAACTTCCTTCATGGAAATAACCTCCCATATAATCCCCCGAGGACTTCGGGGGATTATGTCATCCTAAAAGACATAGTTATAATATTTTTGACCATGCTTAAGAAAATGGCTATCTCAAAATTTTGATCGGGTGACTTTGGGAAAAAATGAGCGTGGGAGGGGGCCTAGTTGCCCTCCATTTTTCGGTCACTTAAACAGGCCACTAGAACTTTTAAATTCCGTTCCAAGAAGCCCTCCCACGATATTCTAGGACCACTGGGTCGATACGATCACCCCTGGTAAAAAAAAAACAAATAAACACGCATCCGTGATCTTTCTTCTGGCAAAAAACGCAAAATTCCACATTTTTGTAGATAGGAGCTTCAAACCTCTACAGTACGGTTTTCTGATACGCTGAATATGATGGTGTGATTTTCATTAAGGTTCTATAACTTTTAGGGGGTGTTTTCCTCTTTTTTCGAAAATCAGCCAAATTTCTCAGACGCTTAACTTTTGATGGGTACGACTAAACTTGATAAAATTTATATATTTGAAATCAGCATTAAATTTTAGTTCTTCTGATGTATCTATTGATCCCGTTTTCTAGAGTTTCGGTTACCATTGAGCCAGGTCGCTCCTTACTTACAGTTTGTTACCACAAACTGTTTAATAACGTTATTATATAAAAAAAACTTTTTATACCATAAAATATTTCTGTTATATTCATAACAGACCGCAAGAACCCAAACATTTGTTTTAAAAATATATAGATTTAGAATTACAGAACTCAAACAGTGTGGTAAAGAGAATTTGACCGTGGCCACTTCAGTGGCATATTTTTTAAATTTCAAATTATGTTCAAAAAGGCAAAAATAACCTTTGAATCGCAAAAACTGGTTTACTTTGTAAAAAGACAAGCATAAGTGATATTGCGACATTTCATGCCAGGAGCGCATCAAACTCACGCTTGTCTACAAAAAGCCAAATTTTATGAATGATCAAAGCTGTATCCAAGGGGGGGGGGGAGAGTTACCGGATTTAAACCCTTCTCCTCTCCCAAATGTTTGCCTTACTCCTAGAAACGTAACGCAAATACTATACTCATTTCTGTCGTATTCTTATCCCCCCCTAAAAAACGCTCCTACCCCAAAACAATAGTCCTGGATGCGCTCATGTGAATGATATGTTGTTTTTCTGGATATTAGTGTCAAACTCATATTTCAGAAGCTGAAACCTAATATGACAAGAAACCGGTTTGAAAAGCTTGTAATTCTCATTGTTTGCAACTATTTTCGAGGCTAACTAACAATTTACTCGTTGTGAAGAGTTTAATCCATTAGTCATATCATAGTTTTACCGCCAGTATCATATACAAAATATACAACAAAGAAAATGTAACATATTAGCAAGATACATATTCTTATTGTACATTTGTTTACCTCTACTGGTTTTACTAAGTGTAGACATCTATGGTATTTTTTTTGTAGATAAAAAAACGAAGAAAATAAATATCAAACAGTTTTTTCTAACTATCTATTTCCGAATTCACCGTTGCGAAGGGGCTGAAGGCAGTCAGACAATGTTCAGGCAGGAGGAAATGGTGACAGACACATTATTTAGCATATCAGAATGTGCATTATTTAACATAAAAAAGATAATTGTTTGGTTATGCTGATTCCAAAAATATCGATTTATTTAACTTTCAAGTTAACCGTCGAAAGCTACGAGCCTGACCAAACTCGTCAAATTTCTTAAAAAATGACGTAAAGACCCAGAAAAGTTAAGGAATATTCACAAAAATCCTAGTTAACTCTTATAAAAAAGTTAACTCTTATACACAATAAAAAATCCCGTTTTCTAGAGTTTCGGTTACCATTGAGCCAGGTCGCTCCTTACTTACAGTTTGTTACCACAAACTGTTTAATAACGTTATTATATAAAAAAAACTTTTTATACCATAAAATATTTCTGTTATATTCGTAACAGACCGCAAGAACCCAAACATTTGTTTTAAAAATATATAGATTTAGAATTACAGAACTCAAACAATGTGGTAAAGAGAATTTGACCGTGGCCACTTCAGTGGCATATTTTTTAAATTTCAAATTATGTTCAAAAAGGCAAAAATAACCTTTGAATCGCAAAAACTGGTTTACTTTGTAAAAAGACAAGCATAAGTGATATTGCGACATTTCATGCCAGGAGCGCATCAAACTCACGCTTGTCTACAAAAAGCCAAATTTTATGAATGATCAAAGCTGTATCCAAGGGGGGGAGAGTTACCGGATTTAAACCCTTCTCCTCTCCCAAATGTTTGCCTTACTCCTAGAAACGTAACGCAAATACTATACTCATTTCTGTCGTATTCTTATCCCCCCCTAAAAAACGCTCCTACCCCAAAACAATAGTCCTGGATGCGCTCATGTGAATGATATGTTGTTTTTCTGGATATTAGTGTCAAACTCATATTTCAGAAGCTGAAACCTAATATGACAAGAAACCGGTTTGAAAAGCTTGTAATTCTCATTGTTTGCAACTATTTTCGAGGCTAACTAACAATTTACTCATTGTGAAGAGTTTAATTCATTAGTCATATCATAGTTTTACCGCCAGTATCATATACAAAATATACAACAAAGAAAATGTAACATATTAGCAAGATACATATTCTTATTGTACATTTGTTTACCTCTACTGGTTTTACTAAGTGTAGACATCTATGGTATTTTTTTTGGTAGATAAAAAAAAGAAGAAAATAAATATCAAACAGTTTTTTGTAACTATTTATTTCCGAATTCACCGTTGCGAAGGGGCTGGAGGCAGTCAGACAATGTTCAGGCAGGAGGAAATGGTGACAGACACATTATATAGCATATCAGAATGTGCATTAATTAACATAAAAAAGATAATTGTTTGGTTATGCTGATTCCAAAAATATCGATTTATTTAACTTCCAAGTTAACCGTCGAAAGCTACGAGCCTGACCAAACTCGTCAAATTTCTTAAAAAATGACGTAAAGACCCAGAAAAGTTAAGGAATATTCACAAAAATCCTACCACAAAATTCAAGGATCAGAGAACCCCAGTATAGAGTATAGAGGCTCTCTATGCTAGGCTATACAGAATTCTCTGTACTGTTTGCCTCAAAGAAGCCAAAAAGACTATGAATCAAATATTCTGAGATAGGCAGTGAATTTAAGATCATCTATAAACTACATGTTGAAATTCCCAGTTTTTGAGGAATATCATACAGTGGTATATTCATTCCTATAACGTTACTCAGTCATTAAGAGAGAAGGGGGAGGGTGTACCAACGCCTCACAAAATAAATTTTAGGACCCTCCATTAGTATGTAGCTAAACACCGAGCGAGGTCTAGGGGAAAGAGTTAGGAATTAAACATTAATGTCTCTTCATTTGAACTAAGCCACAGCACTGTGGGTTGATAGCATTCTTCTTGTTGCAGCAAAATTTTTGGTGCTTAAATATTATCCCCTCCCCACTGAAGAAGCGAAGTTATAACGTTACTCAGTCATTAAGAGAGAAGGGGGAGGGTGTACCAACGCCTCACAAAATAAATTTTAGGACCCTCCATTAGTATGTAGCTAAACACCGAGCGAGGTCTAGGGGAAAGAGTTAGGAATTAAACATTAATGTCTCTTCATTTGAACTAAGCCACAGCACTGTGGGTTGATAGCATTCTTCTTGTTGCAAAAAAATTTTTGGTGCTTAAATATTATCCCCTCCCCACTGAAGAAGCGACGTTAGAAAAAAAATTCCTTTATATAGAATAATTGTAGCCAAGACATTTTGCATGCAGCCCCACTGTACTTAACTCCAAACTCCCTGATTTGCAAATGTATAGCCCCGAATTGTTTATTTTCCAAACGTTCAGCCCACATGTAACTTGTTTTTCCAGTTTTAGTTTCTGTTTTGTTACAGTTGATTCAATGAACCGGTACACGGGTTGAAACAAGACAGACACAGCGAGAATAGATGCAAAATATATAATTTAGGATATATATTTGTACATTACGGGGGGGGGGGGTAAAGTATATCGGTGCTGCATGGGAAATGTATGAACTGTAACTATTCTGCATATTATATAGTAAGAATTGTTTTCTAACTTAACATCTTGAGTGGGGTCGTAAACTCGTAATAATACATAAGTACCAAATGTTTTTATTTTGTAACATAAAAAATATTTTTCATATTCATACCAGCGAAAAATTTGGAGGGGGGAAGTTAAGGTTCAAATGATAAATGTGAATAAAAAAAGTAGTAAAAGACGACAACAGGTAATTTAATAATAAATACAACTTATTCGTTAGGAAGCAAGCATAAGCGATAGTGCGACATTTAATGTCTGAGCAGCATCAAAGTCAAATTTGTCGACAAAAAAACAAGTTTTATGAAGAATATGTAGCTTTTACTTGATTTTAGAGTCATGCTCGTAATTCAAAAGCAGATGCTAAGAAACTGGTTTGAAAAGTAATTCAAAATCACTGTTGATGCTTTTGGCTCATTCGTCAGCGAGAATTTTTCTCTGCAGCCAGTTCATTCAGAACAAATTCAGAGAAGAAGACCACCGATCTTTCCTATTTCTTGGACTGTATGCTTCCTACGACTACCTGTTTCACAGCTAAAAGGAAAGCTTAACTGAATATATTTGTTTTATTCTAAAATCTTTTCCTGTTAAATAATAAGAAAGGAAGGGTGGAAGGTGAAAAGAAACTGAGCCTAGAAGTTTTTTGTAAGCTAACGGTCATATCTATTTGCACTAAATTAAAAACTAGTTTTTTTTTCAACCGAAAGTAAGGAACAGTATTCAAAATGCAAAACAAACCGAAATTATTCCAAACTTTAGGGTGATACCACTCCTCAATTCCTTTCTCTTTACTCTAAAGTTTGACTTTTTACCAAAATTCTTAAAGAGTAGCTTTCGAAACCCAAGTGCCGTTTAATTGGGATAATTTTTTTTTAAGACGCTAAAATTTATATAATAACCTACGAGGGATTCAGAAGTGGACAGCCCTTCATGTACGGGATTGTTCCTTATCACTTTAAGTTGTAATGTAATTTCTTTTTTTCACTCAAAAAACATGTTTTTAGTTTTAATCTCTAATCATTTTAAACTAATACTGGAACATCCTCCCTCCTCCTTCATGGAAGTTACCCCATGAAAAATTGGTTATGCAGTTGATGGATAGCCATAGATCCATGGTATAATAACCCTGAGGTATAATACGCCCCCCCCCCTGGACAATGCCATCTTCACTGAAAATTCCCCATGAAATTTTTACAATGGATAATACTCTTTCCCTCTTCCGAAAAGTTTCCACATTTTTCCCAATAATAAATACTTTTGTCTGGAAACATTAAACGAAATTAAATATACACATTTGAACAAAGCGTAAAATACATTTCTTGTGAACTATCAATTGTTGCCAAATTTCGTTTGTTAGTATGATTATGGATACTGTTTGGACAAGTTGCCTACTTACAACTACTCTCTATAAAGAACTGTTTGATGTCCGGTTAAGCAAACCTAGTAGAACATGTGTAAACTTTACAAAAAGTGCATCCTTCTTCGTAGTTTTGCGCAAGATGGATAAATTGGAAGAACAAGAATAATGAAAGATGGAAAAAAAGAACAAACGAAAAACTTGAGCATTTTAAGAAGGAATTTTGCCCTTTATAGGTAATAGTACCTTCACCATAAAGCCCCTACTACCTACTGGATCTTGTACACGAGTATTCTGAAGCTAAATTTAATTACACTTGGAATTTGTTATAGTTGTCTTTTTCCGCTTTTTTTGCATATTGCTTCCTTATTTCCCAAAGAATGTGATAACTATTCAGTGAAAACAATTTTTTTTTAATTTAAGTAAAGACCCATACTTCAACAAGCTCTCTCTATATAAAATTTAAAAATTAAGTATTAACATTAGCTTTTAAAATATATGCCGAAGGTTGTAATGAAAAAATTATTTTTAAAAATCTAAATAAAATCTTATAGTTAACTGAAAAAGGAGAGAAATTGTGAGTTGGATCTCTGGGACGGTGAAATAATAAAGAAGAAGATCTAAAAATGTAACAAAAAATCAAGGAATCCCCAATTTTGGCTTAAACTTTAAACGGAGTTTTTTTTTATTTGATTGAAATCCCTCCATGGTGAATTTTAATGCCCTACAAAACCAAAATCTACCGGATTCTTATATTTTAGCAAATTAATCTTTGTCTTAGTTTGCTATTATTACTAATAATTTTTTAAACTTGTATGTTCCACTAATTTAGTTCAATTGGTGGAAGTAAAAAAAATACTTACTGGTGATCATTTATCTTGAGCAATTCCGTAACAAAATAACATATATTGAGAATATAATTTTCATTAGGTATATCCATAAAGTTCTCTTCTTTGCACAGCTTTCCCAGTCCTTCAAAAATTATAAAACCATGGATAGCAGGTTTTTTCTGCCTTTTTTGTATTTCATCCAACTTGTTCCGGCCATATGCATTTAATTGTCCATGTAAACCTCGATCAGAAGAAGATCTAGATCCTATTACGGAGTCAGCCCATGTTACAGCCAAGTTTGCGTATATCTGAACGGGGGAGGGGAGGGGTTGGATGAGTTGAATCACTTTCAGCTGAAGCCCTGTTTCAACAAAATTGGTATTTGTCAAGACAGGTGGTATAGGGTTTGCTGAACCACCATTTTCGTTTTTATTTGGAGTATTTTCACCAACACGTTTAGTTTTTTGTAAGATAATAATAAGAACTAGTAAATTTGTCACTAAATTATAAAGTTAGTACTAAGCCTGGAGAATAAGCTTTTGTCAGATTTTCCCTATAACTCTACCGTCATTGAACTGAACTCTGTTTGAATCAATCCCTACGAAACTCAAACTCAATTTAATGCAGCCTCTGCAACAGGCTAGGTTAGTTTATGGGGACAGAGACGTTCTTAGAGGGGGGTGGGCCACAGGGTTAGCTGCCCCAGGCTCTGCAGCAAGGAAGGGGACAGCTGGGAATTTGCCCACTTTTATCTAAATTTTTACTTCTATTTAGCTTGTTTATTTTATTTGAGTCGGGAGGGGGAGGGGGCACTGTAATTAATTTTGGAGCTTGTTCAAACTTCAGCATACACTCAAGAAGTGAGATTAGGTTAATCATAATGAAACATACCAAAATGTGATGAAAATGTAACACTTAAGAAACGAAACTATAGAAACAACGATATAGAATAATGAAAAGCAGGCTGCCCAGAACACATTATAATAAACTGGTTCCGAATTAAGACAGCTAAACTGGTTTTTTGTATATTCAACAGAGAAACTTTTTAAAGTGAGTGGATATTTGATAAATATCTTAGTTTTCCTGGTGTACCACCAACCTTTGGGACCACTCTGTGATAGGGGGAGGGGGAGATAGTGGTTAATGTTGTTGATCACATTTCAATAAAACATCCTAATAAAGTAACAATAGCACTATCGAAATTATTTTTCCAAATGTCATGATTATATTTATAACAATACCCCCACCCTCAGATGGTTACTAGTATAATTCTAACATATAGAAACAACTGGAACTAAGAAATTGTTACTTCATAATTGTAGTTTGTTTCTATTAATCGTAGTATGATATTTCTTTCTATTAATAACCATGTTTTGGAGTATTTTGAAATAATATATTAATCTGATAATTTTACTAAAATCATAGTGGAATTTTTTTCATCGGGTTAAGAATATGACACTGACTAGTAATATTACTTTCTCATTTATTGGTTTGACTTAACGGATCCCGCGTTGATGAGAAAAAAGGGGGGAAACAACACCTACAAAATTAATTGTTCCACTATGGCTGTAACCAGTCTAGACACTAGTCTCATTGTAACGGTAGTGATTATTATACTTGGAAAAAGTGTGAATGGCAAATCTATGAGTATATTTTTTTTCGCGAGCTAACTTTCAAAAGTTTACACTCAATTCGGTATAATTTCAAAATGAATGAATATGAAGAAAATTTGATCTTTTTTATGCTATATTTTCTTAAGCCTACTTTGTGTGGATTGGAAATAAATTTACCTAGATTACTGAAACGAAATTAAATGAAACAAATATAAACGGTAACCGCCTACTCTCAAGGCATTCCAATCCCCTTTGGAATTGATCCGCCTGTATTCTTTGAATGAGAAATAACGAAGCTTAGTCCATCTAGAGGTAACAATTTTTTTTTTCTTGCAAGTTTATATTATTTTCTAAAGAAGCTCCTAAGCAATATAAAAAATCGGATCTGATGACTATATAGATCTGAAGCTAATGAACAATATAACAAACCTTGTCTGTTCGGTCGATTTAAAAGCATCAGCTTAGTTGTAAAATTCTATATTTTCAAAAACCATTTTTCTATCATAAAAAAAATGAATCATAATTCAAGAACGTATTACGCTGAATTCATAAAGCTAAGTCTCATCTACCGAATAATACCAAAATTATGATCTTTCGTTGAAACTTAAAAACGGCCAAAACTATATAAAGTGAATATAAGACTTACATCATGGAAATACAAGTAACTATGGCCTCAGAAAAAAAAGATGTCCGTGAGTCGGTACAGGACGGGGCCTTATATACATTCGAAAGTCTAAACAGGTGATTCAGCAGGCATGGAACCAGATAGCAAGAAGTGCCATGTGCAATCCTAGGCCCATTTTCGTCACAGCATGGGGGTCCTCATTTCGTGATGCTCTAACCTTCGAAGACAGTTTCAAGGCTATTTTTTCTTACGTATTTTCTTGCGCACAAATACTATGTTACCATGTAGAGGAAACAAATAATTGACAACTTACCAAGTGTTTAATTAGAATAAGAAGCTTATCCTAAGTAAAAAGAAAAACTTTTGTGCAATGAGTGGTGGATTGAGGAAGGGTTAGTTCCCCTCACGTGTGAAACTTGTTTCGTTTTAAATTTTGAAGTACCTCCTTTGTTTTAGTTGAAAAAGAACTCGTTTTTTGTTCAATTTTTATTGACTTATCAAATACTTCAAAGAAACTTATCTCATCTCGCGGAGTTTTTTGGCCGGTTCCCAATCCCAGTCGTACATTGACCAAAACAGCAGTCCTCCATAACAGATAATTTGAAATTGATCCTCCCTGTAGAGAATTTCATCGAAGTAATCTGAGCTAACTTGATTGAACGGAATTTTAAAATAAGTGTCAGAGTTAAATATTTATTTTGTATGATTTCTATTGGTTTTTAGGATCTCGTTTACTACTATGTGGTATTACTTTCTCAAAGTCTGGTAAACTTTGTAAACTATATATTTTCCCAATGATTAAATTAAATAGAGCTCTCTGATTTTTAATTACATTGTAAACATATGGTTAAAAAAGTTAACTCTTATACACAATAAGAAAACTAAGAAATATTACTATTTAAAATCACTGAAAACAAAGCTTAATGTAGCTCTTAGAACTATAAGTCCCCAAAAATATTCTACCTGGGCTTAAGGTATCCAGCCTCACATATTTTGGTCACTGTGCCATATAGAAATGTAAACATAACATTCAAATCTTAATTTAAGAAAGGGCATCACAACGAAAAGAATACCCCATAGCAAAAATAATAAAGGTGTAGGCCTGAAATACACTCAGGAATCAAGAAGGGTCTGACAACAATTTCTTAAAGCTCATTTCAAATCTCTTTGGCCGTCCAATAGGCCTTAGATAACATAGCAATTCAAAAACACTCTTTAGATTTATGACCCACCACCAAGAAAACTAACTGGCTCTCCTTTTTAATAGCTCTTATGTACTTACAGGTCCCTGTACTATGTATACTGCAAGGTATACTATATTACAGCTCATTGCAACACTATCTACACGCCAAGAAATATTTTATTCTATTGGGTTGAAAAAGACAACCCATATTCAGAGAGGGTATTTTCATTCACTAAAATTAACCATAAGATCAAAGTATAAAGGAAACCTTTGATATTTGATTTTGCTTGGATACAACATTAAAAAATAAAATACATCTTGTACAGCTTTGAAGGGAATAGTGCTATTGATGTAAATTGTATAGAGCAAAAGGCTAGTCAATTTTATAACTAATGTTAAAGCATGTCTTTTCCTTTTTTCATTTGTATGTAATCTACTCTGTGCTGAACATTATTTATTAGCATAAAATAGACTTGACGATTTATACCTTATTAATTCAAAGCTTCTTTACGAGAGTTTTAATATATATCAATCACAAGATTACACATACGTATTCAGATTTTCTGGTGCTGATCGAGAAATCATCTTTAATTTTGTTATTATGGGTACGTTTCAAGCTATTTAATGTCTTTACTAATTAATTTAGGCGTATTTGTTTCCAGAATGCCCTGCAAAACAACATTCCATTGAAAGCCATGGAGGCCTGGATTTTCTTATGAAGAAGAATATGAAAAATACAGTGAGAAAGAATTTGGGTTTATTGATTGAAGGTAAGATTAACAGTGTTAGCTTGGAATTAAAAATTTAAAATAGAAAGTATTTTTTATTATGGTGCATAGGCCACCCAGTGCTTTCTTGGATGAGATTGTCACAGAGTCTGATGAGTTAATGAGATTAGTTTTATTTACAAGAATCAAAAGGGATTTTGACTTTAGTTGTAAGTTTTCCAATTTGTGATTTTATTTTTTATTATATGGTTTAGAATGTAACACTAGAATCCGTAGTGATCCTGGGACTTCGAATGATGCTTCAACGGATGACCTTTCTTGAGCCAGAGCTATTCTAATATTATATTATACCAAGCGTCAGACTGTCTTCAAGTAATAATTCTTTTGACTTTTCTTAGGACAAATCAAGGTAAGAAAACACTGTTCTGTGAACTAAAAAGGAAAAATTAACCTCTGTAAAAAGTAACCTCTGAAGAATGCTTGGTTAAAAAGGTGTGAATTTGAAAACTTTTGAAAACAATTTTAGTGGAAGGTGGAAAAAAGTAACAATTGATGCCGTTTTCCTTCACCCTATGTACATTTTTAAGTGTGCCGCAAGGATCTGTTCTTGGTCTACTTCTTTATATGGTGTGTTCCAAGAAAAGACATTAAATGTAATGGACAGCTTTTAAATTTCATTTGCTGATAGCAAATGGTTTAAGAGATTTTTTCCAGTTTGAGTTATGTTATCATTAAACATTACAAAGATTAATTTTATATGATATTGCAAAGGAGGGAAGTAGGGTTATGTTAATGGTAAAATTTCACTTTTGAGTAAACCTGCATTTCAAGTCTGTGAAACTTTTTTGTTTAGACTTTTGCAATGAATAATATAAAACAAAATTATTCTACAAAAGAAGTTAAACACACAAGAGTTATGAGTAATTTTAACCAAAGATATGCAAATATAAAGTTTACTGATTTTCTAAGCGTAGAACAACCTTAAATGCTCATGAATAAATGAATAAAACCTATAGTCATCAGAAGTTATTGTAAATAGAAACAAAAAAAAAGATTTCTATAGGTCAGAAGTTGGAAAAAACTCGTTAAGAGCAATAATCATGAAAGACTCATGTTTCCAAATGACATCTAGCATAGAAGTCTACACGCATGTTATATACATGAACTACGTCATGCATTTTCTTTATATGACATCATTTATAGCATAAAAAGGGCCATTTGTCAGAATAAACACAACTAAGCTTTCAGTTTTTTAGTAAAACCTGTTATACAATGTGTTCAGAAATTACAATCACCCTTTTCTGAGTTTTCTGATCGACTAAGATACAATATATCTGTTGGGACACGTCTCCCATTTATATATCCCTACCATACCCTCTATTCTATTCACCCAACATTCCACATGAATCCAAAACTGAATTAATCTGCCCCATCCAAGAAAATCTTCTTTTATTTAACAGAGAATCCGTCAACGCTACCCACACTAACCTATGCTTTTCCATACTTATCCGTCTTTTAAAATATTTCACCATTTTTCATAGCATCCTGCTTCTTAACGACAAAATTCCCGAATCATCTTTAATTGCTAAGCTAATCAACCTATCACTTAGACATAGCATCCTTTTATAATATTTAAAATTGCAATTTTCTAATGTAGCACCCTTGTAAAACCCCCAAACTTCTGCTGCATAATTCATTTACAACCTAATCACAGCCTCAAAAACCCGCTTTCGTAACTCAATGTTTCCAACACTTACTGACCTGAACAGACTGCTTAAAACCATTCCTATTACCCTATTCTTTTTTTTATAACATATTCTACATACCTGCTCCACTTACCCTCCCCACCTTGTTAACCTACACCCCAAGTAAACAAACTCATCAATAACAGATAAATTTTCCATTCCAAACCTAAACTTCTCTTTTCCCCTTTCTTGCTTCCCACAAGAAACAAAAATGCTGATTTACTAACATTAAGTACTAACTTTTCCTCTTATAAATATCCCTCTAAAATATCCGTAAGCCTCTCTAGTTTTTTTTTTTTTTTATTTTGCCAACAGGACAGTGTCATCAGCAAACATTAGAGCAAAAAAAAAGAAATGCGTCAAATTAAGCTGTTCTACTACTGGTGCCTGGATTTACTCAAACTTATCCTCTAAATCATTAGGATACAGTGAAAAAATGTTGAGGAAGCCATACAGGCTTGCTTTACTCCAACTTCATTTACCACAACTCTAAAAACAGATTTCTAGGCCCTTACTACCGTCTGAACTAACAAATAAATATCAACTAATGTTTCTACAAAACGTTTTGGAAGGCCTATATGCAATAAACTCTTTATTGATAAATGCTTTATAACCTCATCAAATAATCCCCTAAGATCTAGAAACGCAGACCATAATCTTTCATCCTTACTCCTAGTATACTTCTTAATTAATGAATCAAGTATAAACATTTTATCTACTGCAGAATAGTTATCTTAAATCCCGCCTGTATTTTAATTAATTTTCTCCACTTTTTCAACCATAGATCTAATATTATACATAAAATCTTGCAAAACCACTTACCCAGATTGATCCCAAGTGAATATTTCTATAGTTCGGATGTGAGGACGCATCACTACAAGCTGCAGATCGTCTTGGCTAAGCAATTCTTAAAATTATCACACACATTTAATATGAGTGTAATTTCTAATGTCAAATTTGATTTACTGCAGAATAGTTCGGATGTGAGGACGCATCACCTTTTTTCAAAAGGGGGACTACAATTGAGATTGCCCATTGCGAGGGCCACTAAAGCTTTTAAAAGATACCAGCAAATATTACAGATATTAATAAAGGGGTTGAAGTCCCGCTTGAGGTCCAGAGACGAGTTTGTATACCATTTGTTCCAGGAGCAGAAGATCTCTTCACGTACTTTCATTCTTTCCAAAACTCTTTTTCTTGGATAACCACTACAAGCTGCAGATCGTCTAGGCTAGGCAATTCTTGAAAATTATCACACACATTTAATATGGGTGTAATTTCTAATGTCAAATCTGCTCTTCTACCTATCCTTTTTTTCTTAATTTTCACACCAATTTTCCGCAGGCGGTATTACCTCTTCTTGCTTCTGGTTTCCTTAATTTTCATTGAAAAGTTGCGGAAATTTAAAACTATTACAGCCTCTTTTGCCTCCCTTAGGGAATCTTTAGTTAAGAAGTGTACTAAAACTAAGAGTGGCAGATAATGGTCTGTGTTACTAGATCTTAGGGGAGGTTGACCCCCCACAGCCCCTTGGGAAACAATTATATCATTTATTAAAATTTACCTAACAGTTAGCCTATATATAGTGCTTCTTATAAGGAAAAGAAGGAATATCCGATCCTTGGATTCCAAGAGCCTAAGGATATTAATGCAAAGCATTCAGGAAATGTTCAGCACAGTTTTGAACTAAATAAAAGTCCCCTTTATGGATGGAATTTGTCATAGGAATGTATCCCAGGAACAAGCTAGTGTGTTAGGTTGGAATTTTCAGGGCATAATGAAGAAAATGTTTAATTGACAAAGGGGTGATATGTCTAGGCTAGTGCTATTACTACAAGCAAAACTTTAACTATTTCTGATTCTTTTACTACTACGTCTACTAAGGTAAATGTTCAAGAAATTGTTGAGGTCGAAGCCAAAACAAATCAAAACATACTTTTTGGAATTTTGTTGTACAAAAGGTTTATCACCATCACTTATGCACTGCTTGAACCAATGCTTAAAAATTACGTCAAAAAGGATGTTGAGTCAACCAAAAAAACCATGCACATAACACTGCTACTACTTTAATTATTTCCACTAATACCACTAACACAACTGCTACAAAACTATAACAAGTGCTACTTCAACTGCTCAGGAAATGGGAAATGAGGTTAAAATCTAACCAAACAGTTAAAGGTCTCTTTAGATCCTGCAGTACAGCCAAAAGTATTGCCTCATCTGGAATCTGAAATTCAGATCCTACATGAAAATTTAGTTAACTCTAAGTTCCCGGGGCTCCCTAGTCCTCCCCTGGCACATGAAGAGAATGTAGGGAAAAGGGAACACAGGCTGCTTATATTAGGTTGAATATTTCATGACAAGTTGGAAAGAATGTTAGTTCAAAATGATTTAAAAACAAAATTAACAAAATTATAAATCCGTATTTGTAACTCCATTAAACAAATAATCATTAAAAATAAAATCAAATAATTTGCCAAGCATGAAAGTACCACAAATCAGCATCGCTAAATAAATGAAACCCAAAACGAACAGAAATTACAATAAAAAGCCGAGTCAAACTCAAAACGAGCAGAAATTAACATATGTTGGGCTCAAAACCCCTATGCCTTCCTAAGGCCAGAACAAAATTTGCACTTAACTGAAAAAAATATAAAGGTTTTTACTTTTATAACTTTAATAAATTAAATAATATTAACATTCTGATTACTAAACATCAGTATATATATACTAAACTGACAATGCACATGCCCTGAAGGCTTTTTGGGGGGGGGGGGATTCGTCATTCTTAAAGACCTAATTTTCAAAACTTTCAACTACGTTGAATAAAATGGCTATCAAAATTTTTTTATTGGATGTATTTGGGGAAAAGGTGGCCGTGATAGGGGGTTAGTTGCCCTCAAATCACTTTCGACTATTAAAAAGGGCACTAGTTCTTTGAGTTTCCAATCAAATGAACCCTTTTTCAAGTTTCTACGACAAAGATTTCAATAATTAGGGCCTACCTTATATGCCCCCAGGGCATAACTTATAACCCTTGCCCTGACAACAGTTACTGTTGTGGTAGAATTAAAAGTATACACATAGTGCCTTCTGCCTAGCTCAAAATCTGTGCTAATTTATCCTTAAAGGTCTAACTTAATAATGTAAGTGGTTCTTGCAGTATTGCTTTGTTATAATTTGAAAGTCTACATGCTCATA
Organism: Artemia sp. Qi Xiang Cuo; assembly: GCF_049724085.1. Classification (NCBI taxonomy): domain Eukaryota; kingdom Metazoa; phylum Arthropoda; class Branchiopoda; order Anostraca; family Artemiidae; genus Artemia; species Artemia sp. Qi Xiang Cuo. The sequence continues at coordinate 8,356,314 of NC_142798.1, read as the reverse complement.
ATTTGTTTTGTTTTGTTCAACATCCGCTTGAATTTTCCTTAAAAGCTTCACCTTAGCACCCTTAGCTTGCAAAGTAGCAACAGTTGTAGTAGCATTAGTAGCAATATGCACACAGAAGCATTGGTTTGTTCAACATCCCCTTCGATACACGCTGAAAGTTTCCACTTAATATCGTCAACTACTCTTGAAGCATTTGTGAAACGTCCTATTAACAATCTGTACGGTCATAGTGTATTTTTGATTTATTTCAAGACAGTTTTAATTTAGCCCAAATTTTTGCCTTAATACCCATAGTTTTGATAAGGCATAGTCTCAGTATTAGTATTGATATTACTAGATTTAGTAGGAACTGTAATAGCGGTAGTTCTCGGACACTCTCGGATCTCTCGGACTGGGACCATCTCGATGCCATCCAAGTGAAGACGAGACTCTTAGGATTGTAGATCAACTCGGGCAAGACAAAAAGTTACTCCCCACTGGACATAAGGGGCAGGGATACTGCAGTGGAGCATGTGGTGGAGTTTAAATACCTTGAAAATACAGTTGAAAGCACGGGATCTAGTTTAAAAGAGGTGCAGTCGATGACTGGACAAACCAGTGGAGCTTTTAAACGACTAAAGCCAGTTTGGCGACCGAAAAAGTACTCCACCAAACTGAAACTAAGGCTTTTCAATAGTAACGTCCTCTCGGCCTTCCTGTATAGTAGTGAGTGCTGGAAACTTAACCAACAACAGGAAAAGAGGATTCTTGTATTCGACAACAACTGTCTTCGAAGAATACTAAACATCGACTGGAGAACACATGTAACAAACCAGTCAGTTTTATCTATGTCGTGCCATCCCCTAGTAATAGACGTCATCAGCCAAGGAAGATGGAGTTACTTGGAGCATGTTATCCGTATGAGGGAGGATAGACTTCCTAAAACTGTACTGCAATGGCAGCCACAGTGATCTCGTAGAAGAGGACGACTGAAAAATACACTTCGTCGCACCTACAAGCAGGACCTTAAACGCATCAATACGACGGTCCAGCCCCAGTGGGAAGATATATGGGCAGCAGCAAATATGAGGGATGATTGGCGGCCCTTCCTGGATGCCCTGGGTGCCTCTGGTGGCACAGGAGGAACTAAGGTCCAAGGTAAGGTAGTACTAGTAGTAGTGTTAAGATTTTGCTTTTTGGTCACTAGAACATCCCTCTAAGAAAGTCGTATAATTTTCATTATTGATGTATCCTTTTAATAAACTGAAATTTCATTTACTATTTGCAATATTCATCTCAATACTATATGCCTTACACCTAGTTGCCATGGAAGTAGTAGATAAAGAAGTATTTGGTAACCATGGTAGTGATAGTAGTATTACCAGTAAATTGCTCATATTGCCGTATAGGCAAATGATGTCCCTCTTTAAGTACTCTATGGAAGTTTCTACTTAATGCCAAAATTAATTCGTGAGATACGCTCTTATAACAATGTACTTATACATAGCTTTTTTTGATTTAGCTCAGAGTTCCCATCAGTATTGTAATTAGAGTAGAATAATAAAATTAGTGGTGGTAGTTGTAGTCGTATTGGGAGCGTAAAAATATTGTCTTTTTGATTTTCTCCTTTATCATTTCCTAAAAGTTCCAAATTAATATACTCAATCATTCCTAGTTACATCCTTTATACAATCCGTTTGCACATACCGTTTTTATATAGTTTAATATTCCCCTTAGCATTCTCTGAAAAGCTAACCTGAATGCCCTTTGTCTCCATTGACAGTAAATTTTAAAATTGTATAATTTTCTCAATAATATATATATAATTTGTAAGCTATGAACGAATTGCCTAGCTTTTAGCCCTTGCCCTGACGACTATGGGGAGGTGAATATCCCCAAAAACATAATTACTGGACTTTTCAACAATTTTGAACAATATACCTTTGTTAAAATTTTTATTGGATGTATTTGGGGAAGGATATGCTTGTTTTTTTAGGGGGGGGGGCTGATTGTCCTTTAGCCATTTTTGACAATTAAAAGGCCAGTAAAACTTCCAAATTCCAATCAAATTACCCCCATCTTATCCCAAATTTATACCATCACCTCTTCCATATAAACTTTATACACCCCGGGGTAAAATTTACAACCGTTGCCTCTGCGTTCTGGGTGGTTGTGTTCATCAAGGCAAAATGAAATTCTACTACATTTTTTAGCATTGAATTAGAATTTTAATACATAGATAGCCAATATGTTCTTGATTCAAAATTCTTAGATACAAAAAGGATCAAACATTAAGTATTATTGAAAAATTATATATTAGGCTCCCAATTTCAGAGGCAGTAATTACAGACAATGAAATATTCGTTTCAATAGTTTCTAGTGCAAAAACTATTGTGTTTTGAACAGAAATCATGCCGTGTCTTAAAAATAATATTATATGCTGAAAAAAACTTACAAAGGTTGGAGCCGAAAAGCTAAAGCTTTAATTCAAAGCTCAAAATGGAACTAGGCATGAATTTCTAGTTTGGATAATATTTGAAGTTTTATTCTGGTCTGCAGTGAAACTACTTGTTACAGGCCCATTTAGCCCCTTTCAAAAAAAGTGAAATGAAATAAGGCTTGCTGAGTAAAAAGTAAAACTGCCTTATTCTTCTGAGGCTATGAAGCTGCTCGATTGTTGCTGGACCTTACCACTGATTTTTAATTTCGAATATTCCAGATTGAGACAATAAGGTTCTTAAGAGCTTCTTCGGACAAAAGGAATCCACTTTGGGTAAATTTACGCGTTAAATATTATCTAGAAAGTCTTAATTATGAAAACCTTACGAAACATCATTATTAAATATAAATTATTCTTAAAAAAAAATATCACGATAAAAGATAAATTACTCTTAAAACAAAAGAAAATATAAGAAAAGATTCAAAGTCTATTTGCAGGAAGAGGTGATACTGAAAATTGACCCAAAAGATCACCCGTGTTTATGCCTATGTGTAGTAACATTATGTATTCTTAGACCTCAATAGCCTAACATATGATAAACACAAAAGGTTTAAGGTTCGGATCCGACTTGTTATCATCAAGCATTTTTTAGCACTTAACTTTAAACCTTGTTTTCTTTTAGGTCAAAAAAATTCAGCCTCAAGATTGGGATTAGCTTGCGAAGATGGATGGGACCTAATTTGCACTGGTGAGACTATAAATGACTGTAGCTGCCTTAAATTCTATGAAAATGAATGTGTTCGTTACTCAACCGCTGAACTAATTTGCGGTGAAAACCTTCCTATAATCCATTCAGAGTTAAAAAACAAGCTTCTTTTTGTGTATCCAGACTATCTTTATCTGGGTGCCTGGATAGGACTAAAATACAACGGTAATGAATTTATTTGGGTGGATGGAAGTGGGTTGACTGTCGAATACTGGAACCCACCAACAAACATATCCACAGGTGAAGGTAGCTGCGTACATTTTGTTGGAGATGAAGAACAAGCTTACGTTGGACAAGATTTCAAATGGAAGGATAGCCCTTGTACTCAGTACCGACCACTTGTATGCGAGAAGAAGCCAACAACAATTACAACTTTACCAACTGAAATTACAACTTTACCAACAAATACTGAAGCTATCTCAACTACTCTACAACCAGAAACAACAATTACTGAGCAACCTGATGCGTGTCCTCCAGGTTATGTAGAAAAATGCTTTGATAGCTCCTGCTATTGCTATGGAGTGAAAAAAGACACGCCTACATATTGGGGAAACGCTGTTGCAGTCTGTAAGAGTGAAGGCGCTGATCTGGTTTCCATTCATTCCGCAAGAGAAAATGGCTTTATAAATGAAATACTAGCAGGAAAGAATGCTTGGATCGGCTGCTTGTTTAGTTCGACTATCTGGGTAGATGGTACCAGCTTCACCAACTATACTAACTGGCGCAGTACTTATAATGCTCACACTTTAGGCTATATGAATAACGCTGCATATAACGGAAAATGGCTGGCTGTGTCCTCCTTTGATCTTCAGCTGTATTACGTATGCAAGAAACTAAAAGAGTAATACATAAATAATGATTATCAGCATATTTCCACAAAATAAAAAGTATAATGCCTGCATTTACATATCTGCAACAACTTAGTAGGTCAGAACCCTTTGGAAAAAGGGAAAACTTAAATTTTTCGGTTATATATTATTAAGTTTGCAAGTTAGCAGTTGTCCCCTTTTGGTTTCATTAAAATAAATGAAATTCAATTGAGAATTGGTTTAAAAATTAACTGCCATACTGTTAATTGCGGAAGGATCGCACCTCCTTCTAAGCAAAAAGAGTTCATCTGGACTTTTACTCCATAGTGGATGAAACATATTGCTTGAAAGCATCAGCTTGATCCCCTGCATTTGAGAAAATATGGGACAGAATTACCAAATATATTATATAAAATTGTTCACTACGCTCGCTTTCCTAAGAATTTCACAGTGATATCAGACTAAGTAAAACTAGTACTAATAAAAATAGCCGTAATATTTGCATTTATAAGGTAAATTTAGACCTGAATATTTCTCTTTCTCTTGTAAATAATTTCGGAGACCACACTGCCTTTCCATGACAATAAAATAAAAGTCCAAAATAGGGACAAAATTCTATTTAATAGACAGTGTACGGAAATTCACAAAAAATACCAGATATTTCGGTCACATATACAGTGACCGTCATCAGTACTAAAACTAAACTAAAACAATTTTAAACAAAATTTTATATGCGAAATCAAATAAAACTACATATTGTTTAATTCTCTAATTCTTTTCAAAGCAAAGGCGGAAGCTAGCCTCTTTAACCTTCTTGGATTCAGTTCATAAGTGTTCAATGATATAACATTTGGACAAAGGTCAACTACATTGGGTTAATTGAACTTTACTCTGTCAGACTTTAATAAATTATCATAGATAGAGTTCAGCCCAAATTCACCTGTATCCTGATTCAAAGCAATATTCTTGAATAAGATTTTCTTTATTTCAAGAGTTTCACTAAAATTTTTCTTTAAACCCCGATCCTTAAAAATCAAAGAGACATTCTCGAACAAAATGAAATGGTCTGGAAAATTGAAAATATGTTCTGAAAGGGCTGAAGCAAAATCTTCAACTTAGAATCTTGCTTTAAACCCAAAGAAATAGAATCTTTATGCTGTAATAATCTCATTTCCAAACACTGGTTAGTACGTCCCATATATTAGCTTCCGCAAGTACTTGGGTCTGATAAGCCCCACTTTGTTGCCCCAATGAGGTTAGATCCTTCCCAGGATTTAGAAAACTACCCAAAGTATTAAAAAACATGTTTAAAAAAATATAAATCTAATGCAATTGCTTCAATATTCTCCACAAAAATATTAGCTAACAAAGGGGATAAAAGGACCCCATAGGTAGACCATTTATTTGTTCGAAATACTCCCCTCTGAATTAAAAAACATAAGAGAACTTATTGCAAAACCTTACTAAATACATAATTACAGAAACTTCCAAATCTGTTTGGCAACTAATCAAATCCAAATTTCTTAACAGCTTTCCTTCTAGAAGAGTTTCGGCTGCTTCTACATCAATATTTATGCACATTGATATAATGTCGACGCTTGAAAGCAAAGAACTTGAAGAAATTTCTACTTTTTTCAATTTTTCAACCCAATTCGAAAAATTCTTAATGAACGAAATTTGTGTAGACAAAAGTGGTTTACAGATTGACAATAACCACTTGCTCAAAACACTTTTTGGTGACCTTTTACTTGACACAATTGGTCGTAATGGCAGGTTAGGCTTATGAATTTTGTGTCCAAATAATTTGGGACACAAGGAACTGCGTGGCAGGCATTCGTAATAAAGTTGAGGTGTTATTTTTCCAACATCCTTTAAACACTTTAATTCGTTCTTAAACTCATTTGTAAAAGAGTCTGTTGGATTATACGATAGCTTCTTGTATGGTTTTTCATCATTTAGTAAATTTCTTAATTTTGATTCGTACTCCTCAGTATTCATGCCAACTAAAGTGTTACCCTTATCTGCTTTTGTAATGGTAATTGAACCGTCCTTTTTCAAGTTTTTAAGAATTCTTATGTCTTTGATGGTTGCACTAGGAAATTCGAGTTTCAATACAAAATTAGACAGGGTTTTTACGGAAGAAGCTTTTACTAAGCTAACATCTCTTATTAGATTTATAATTTTACGCAAAGGTGTTTCTATTGAAGAGATAATGTCTTCCACGGGGACTTTATCCTGTTGAAAACAAAATTTCGGACCCTTTTCAAGCATTAACTGTTCTTGTTCGAAATTGAAAGTTTGAGTTCACTTTTGAAGAGTCAGAAGAGACCCAAGGGAACCGAAACCCCTCCCCCCACCCCCAACTTCCTTTTCTCCACCCATTCAATAAAAATTTTGAGATGACTATTTTGCCAAAAATAGTTCAAAGGTAAGATGAGAAAACTCTGGTGTCAAAATACCCCCCCCCTAGAGCCCGATGGCAGGTGTCCTAAGTTATGTCCTGGGGGCTTATACAGCTCTTATGGAAGGGATGCTCGTACAAACTTCATAGAGGGCTTATTTGATTGAAAATTGGGATTTTTACTCGTTTCAAGCTTGTTTTGCATATTCAGTTTGTTTCACTCGTTTTAAAATTATTTATGCATTTACATTACCTCCTCATTGAGTGCCGCCCAAAGGCAGCTCAGGTGCGTCCCCAGGCGGTGGATAGGGGAAAGTCCTCCAGATATGGAGGATTCCTTTGAATAACCAATAAGAAGACACGAACCAGGGGGGGCCAGTTAAACCTTAAACAGGGTCCTTAAACATAACTGGGACCCCTAACTGTGGGGTCGAACACAGTTAAAGAGGAGCTAAGGCCCTCTTTTAAGGTTCTATGCTGGGCCCATTGGCGCGTGGACACGTCCCGACAGAGTCAAACCCTAGTCCCAGGTATGTGTAAATATTCAGCGAGCAGAACGCTGTGAGGGTGGAGCACTCTCAGGATGGAGAATTATCAAAGAGCTTGAGATGTACAGATGGGACGTTATTGACCTCTTGGAAACTCACTTACCTTGTTCATGAGAACAACGATGCGGTGACATCATACTTTCGTACTCTGGTAGATCTGATGGCAAACACCAAAAAAGTATTGGCTTTCCCCTGACACGCAAAGCGTAGCGCAGACTCATAGTTAAAAAGCTAGTCTCAGAGCACCCTATAATGATTCGGCTGCGAGCGAAAGTTCAAAACATCACCGTAATCCAAGTGTATGCCCCCGACTCCTCAAGACCTAATAAGGAAGTTGACACCTTCTATCAACAACTTCAGTCTATAACTGATGAAGTCCCATAGAAAGATCTCCTCGTAGTAATGAGTGACTTCATTGCTATCACTTTAGAAGCTACACAATCTGACAGTGATCTCTTAGGCAGATTCTGTCTTGGGAGACGAAACGCACGTTTCTTATCCAGTAAGACTCAAGGGAATAGATGTTATTGAACGGGCTAACGAACAATTAAAAATTTGTGTTATGGTGCGATGTTATTAACCGGAATTTGAGGAGGGTGACCGCAGTAATAAAAAAGTGGAAATAATTCCAGTGAGGGCCCCTTCTAATGAATCAGTGAAGCACTGGGTATGGATTTTTACACGCCACCTACAGAGCCTGATTCAATTGGACATTTTAATCCTATTACGGATATTAGTAGGGTTCTGGGAGGTAAAAATATATTGAGTAGGTTATTATTGTCCAACATATCTATCAAGCTTTTGGACTGAATTTAAACTAAATAACCACATGAAACACTAAAAACAACATGTATACCAGTCTCTGAAAACAGTTGAAAGCAATAAGGCAATTTTACGTTTATGAAATTTTCAGAATTCCCTATTGCAAAGTGATAAGATCAGCTTAGACTGTCAGGCTAAACTCACAAATGTGAATAACCCACAAAATTCAAATCCTATTAAAGAACATCAACCCATAGCAGTCTCTTACGCCCACACTCAAAGAGACTCTAGTAATGCCATGCGAGTGTTAAATGTAGTTGAAACATTGGATTGGGAGGATTGTATGTGCACAGCCTTGACTAAACTAATTATAACAGTAAATAAGGCAATCTGACGGTTCTGGCACACAAATTATCCTATGATTCTATCACCAGAGGACAGGTTGGCCATTAAAAATAAAAAAATATGTTGGGTTTGTGAGGGGAAAATTCAAGAGGGTAAAGATTGGAAAGGGAGCAACGGGAAAGGGGCTAAGGGGAAACGGAGTAAAGGGAAACTCCACAACCATGATCTTTTATGGCAGAAAATTTTATCGAGAGGTAGTAACTTTCGGGGATCGGCCCATCAATCGTGCAATGTAGATGTAAGTCAACAGTACTTTATACTGGTTTTTATACACAATTCTAATTATGATTTAAGTTTATTTTACCAGGATTGGTACGTATGCAAAAAGGTGGAGTGGTAGATGGCGCATGGGTAGATGGTTCTTTTTCCTATTATATTAGACCCAAGTTATTTGAGAAGTTGGTGCTCTTAGAATTCAAACGGAAAACCCTAGACAATGGACACACTTGCTTGAATAAAATCCGTGTTTTATGCTCCTATAGTCTCTTCTCCAAATACCTTAGGCAATTGATTCAAGTACAGAAAAGTGACAATTTTGATAGTTTTCCTCTCCTTAAACACCGCTTTCCAGCTGATGAAATGTTTGATTTATTAACGTGTAAGGGCATATAAGCATATGATTACTACAGCTCTACCTCGAGGTTAAGTAAGGAGAAGCTTCCGCCCATTGAAGTCTTTTTTTCACTTACTGATAGTCAATGCACCACTACCGAATATGAATTTTTAAATAGGGGTTTGGGCCAAGGTGGGATAACAGATGGATGGGATTATTGTAAAATGTACTTGGCATATGATGTCTTGATTCTTTTTTCCGTCGTCTGTAAGAACACGGATGTATCTATTTGTAATTTGGGTTGGAATGAGGTTGTTTATTTTTCAACTCTTCATCTGGGGATTGATTGAATTCTAAAAATCAGTAAAGAAGAAATGGGTCTGATCATTGACGTGGATCAGCACTTATTTGTAAAAAGATCAATGAGGGGAGGGTATGTTCTCACGGGGACCATATCATGAAAACTGATCCAACTGGGCAGAACTCTGTCGACGGTGTAAAGTCCAATGCAGTTTTTCAGATATAAATTGTCTGTACCCCTAGGCAAGTTCTCATTAATGTGTGCCATGTGGTAATTGCAAATGACTTGACGATCCTTGTGCTTCAAATTTCAAAGAAATTTACACTGATGAGGAGAATGGACAACAAGGATGCTTTTTTTAAAATTGACGGTGAAATACCGATGGAGCTACATGACTCAGGAAAATATTTTGTTTCCTCGTACGTAAATAGACTTATGACAAAGGACTCTTTGAGTCCTTACAATTTATCTTCGGTAGAAGCTAGGAGTATGCACTGGACCCCTTCAAAGCGAAAACTAATTGCCAACCTTGATCTGAAGCAGAACAGTGTTGTTCATCGTTTGCTATTTCGATTGATGATAGCCAATGGTTTCAGGGTCACAAAGATAAATAGAGCCCGCTAATTCAACCAAAAACCTTATTTGAAAACGTTTATTGACACTTTTTTCAGTAAACATTCACAGGCAAAAACGAAGGTTGAAAAAGAAATCTATTAGCTCATTTTAAATTCAGCTTTCGGTAAAATGTTCGAAAGCCTATGAAACAGGAGACAATGTGACGTAAACAAATAATCCAAAGAATCTGCTCGAATCGCTGCAGATCTCAACTTTACAAAATTCACTATCATAGACTCCAATATAGTCCAGCTACGTAGAAAGAAAAGAAATGTTGTTTTAAATAAAAATGTTGCAAGTGTAACGGGTCAATAACAGAAATCTCCAAGAAACTCATGTTGTCATTCTTTTACAATGTGTGTAAAGTGCAATGGCCGAGGGAGGAGAAGTTCAAGTTTACTATGGAGACACTGATACACTCCTGTTAAAAGTTAAAACTAAAATTTATTCGAAGGTTTCAAAAATGGTAAACACATTAGCTCTCGAATGGATTTTACCAATTGGAATAAGTCCAATTATCTGAGTTAGTGAAGCACCAGGTCACAAATCAATTTTTGATGTTAAGGTCGGACACTGGGATTGATTTAATATACAATGGTGTGTTTTCTGGTCCGAAGGTGTACTATGTGGAAACACACATTTAGTATGTAAAACAAGTGTGAAAGGGTGTGCCTACCCACTTTGTAAAGAATTAATTCCACGTGATTTCTTATAGAAACTGTGTCGAAATTAGTTCAGTACCAAGGGCGAAATCCTTGGCGATTCATTCTTTACAATTTAAAAACTACTTAGTTAGAGTAGAGAAATCTGCCATAAAAACCATATCGGACAAAGTGTATGTATGTGAGAGTAGTGTGAAGGGACTACCCCATGGGCACTGCCGTATTTCAGATTGAGTTGAATGTATAGACTATAAGAAACAACTCGGTCTAGATAATATAACATAAATTCATGAATACTACCACTACTAGATTGGTGGGGGGGGACATTTCCTTTTTCTTAATACATTTCATCAAAGTATATGTGTTTATGCAAGACAGAGTTATTAATATTGTTTTCAATTTTGCACCTTTCGCCTGCCTTCCGGCCTTCGAGCCTGCCGCAGCGGGCCTCGAACGTTTTCCGGTTTGGCCTTCAGCCACCGCTGTGGCCAACCCCAAGGGGATAGGGGGAGGGAATATCATAAACGTATTGATGTGTGTTGTTATTATTCTTTTAAATAAAATAAAAAGTGTTAATTTTTACATAATATAACAATTCAGTGATATTATGTGTATTAAATATTTGTTGTTGTTGTTGTAAAATGCAAATTGCTTCTTTTTTATATGATAATTGAGAAAAATATATAAATAAAATAAAATATGATTCAAATTGTTTTTGCTGTTTTTATTCTTCGAACATCGTACTAGGAATAGGACTGCTGACTACGGAAATTATTTATTCATTAAAAAACGATAGTTTACAGTTAGTTGTAGTCCAACTGTTTATTATCAAACATGTATCAATTTAAAACAAAATTCAGATCATTTCTTTATGGCCCATCAATGCCAGGCAAGACTTTTAACTAAAATAATTAAAAATTTTAATAAAATGTTTATGGTTTAGCCACAAAAGAATCTACTATTAATATAGTGTTTGGTAAGAGTCATATGACCAAATAAAGGCTATTGCTACAACAGATACTGTGCATATACAATTCTTACGAGGACTTGATGTTTTCAATATTATTGAGCCCAACTCTTGGCTGAAGACTGATGATTTAGCTAAATCCGTTGAACAATGGCCTCAAAAAATGCTACAATGGTTTACTGTTCGCTCACATCATGAACATATTTCCATAAACATAGTTCTACACAATCTCTTTCTTCAGAGCAAGTATATGATGACATTTGCTTTGAACTGGATCTACTATGTTATTTAGAGATGTAATCGTGATTCAAGCTCTCTAATAACTTTCAATAAACAAATATATCCAGGTGCTTCAAAATTTCTACTTTCAGTGTACAGTCATCTGTACACTGAATCTGTGCACGCCATCTGTTATTTCCATAGTTAATGTGCCTGAGTTTGCTTGTTTGCTGTTAATGAGATAAAGCTATCACATTACTTTGAGGTTGTTTTCCTTTTGATCTTTACCCTCTATGGATAGATTTATAGTTAAATTAAATTGAGAGATCTTGTCCAATTCCTAGAACAGGTCTTTCCCTCTGGGTATTTTCGCCAACGCCATCTTTTTCTGAAGTAGACTGGCACGCCATCTATATCGCCAATTTCAACATCAGTGCGTTCATATTATTAAATTTTACTAATAAGCGAGCAGAAGTGGGGAGTTTCTTGTCGCAAGGGCCGTTGTACCTGCCGGGAGTGTTACTCCCTTAAACTGCGGGGATCAGGTAGCAAGAAACTACGCTTCCCTCGCTTATTAGCTTAAATAGCTCTGTATTCTATAAATAGCAGAATTCGTCAGTCGTGCGCGCAACATCCCATGCTGCTGTGCATAGAGCTTGTTACGTCATGATGTTTGAACAGAGTGAGAATTTGCATTATTCGCCCGTGTTGAGTTTCGTTCAGCGAAACAAGGAAGAGGGAATAGATGATGAGACTATCAAAAGATTTGGAGCGGAGTTTTTGATTGCGAAGTGATTGTGATCGCAAAGAAATGGCTGGGCTTGAAGCTGGATCCTGATGCGCTATTTCAGAAGCGAAACGGAACGAAGGCACCATCTAGTCACCTTGGTGATATCTTGGAAATGCTGAGAAAAGGTGATTCAGATTGTTTTACAATTCCGACTTTCGTCATTCGAAGCCCTTCGGAAGTGCCAGTTATCCCGGCTTCGGCTTACTCGGCTTTGCTCTCGAAAGTCAATGAACTGAACTTGCATCTAAAAACTATATCCAATCAGTTCGAGTCTTATTCAGCCAATTTTCCACCGCTACCCCAGCCTGGGGATGCTGCTTCTTCACTATCGAGTAGCCATGCTACAGTGATTGTTTCAAACCTTCCGCAAACAGTTTGCAACCCCAAAAGTCGAAAGGAATTCTTAGACCAATTGTCAGGTCACGAGTCAGTTTCCAGTGTCCGCCCACGAGGTGACAAGTTGTATGTCAACATTGAGAAATCTGTTATTTCGGATTTCTGCAATTCGATTAGTGCAGCCGCATCGGGTGCTACCACTAAAACTGTGCTTAAGCGTCACCTTGGGATTGCTAGAGGTATCCCTGAGGATTTTGACATTGCTGGACTAAATTCGTACCCTGGTGTGACTGAAGCCACTCGTTTCGGCTCTTCACAAACAATTAAGCTAGAGTTTTCGGATACATTCGCAAAAGGCAATGCCATCAAGAACGGCCTGAAAATAGGTTACGAAATATTCCGTGTGTACGATTTCATCAGTGTACCCCGTTGCTGCTTCAAATGCCGATCCCCAGATCACATGATGAAGGATTGCACCAGTCCTGTTGATAAATGTGCTCGTTGTGCCGGTAATCATACTGCCACTAAGGAAACGCCTTGCCAAAATAGCCCCAACTGTGCGAACTGCAACGGTGATCATACATCCTTTAGTTTGAAATGTCCAGTGCTCAAGTCTCGCGTTTCGAGTAGTGCCCGAAAATGATGCAGTCCCTTTCAGCTGTCTCGTACAACATAAATGGTACCAGAAGAAAAGAGCATGTTATTGACGAACTTGCATGTAACTATGACATTGTCTGTTTGCAAGAACACTTATTATCGTCGGCTAATACAAACCTGCTAAAAAGAAGTGCTAATCACGTCGTTTTCGTATCGGCGGCACGAACTACTTTCGGACGGCCGTCGGGTGGGCTTGCTTGTATACTGAACCGAAATAGTGTTGCTTGCTACTCGCCTGTGCTTTTTCACAGTGATCCTAACATTTTGGCCGTGCGGATTAACGATTTAGTGATCGTAAATGTTTACTTGCCTTGTGACAGAAAATCGGTTCAGTCTCTTAACAGATTCGCTAAGACTTGCAGTGTATTACAGAAACTTTTGGAATCCGTCTCAAATCAAGGTTATCGTTTTTTGATCGCTGGAGACTTTAACGCTGACCTGCTGTCATCGAATATTCGCTCGGATTTGATATTTGATTCGCTGCCGCAGTTTAAGCTGGTTGAAAAAACTTGTATATATTCTTATCTTCATCATTCCGGTAGTCAAAGTAATATTGATCATGTTGTTTGTTCTCCGGGCCTACCCGTTTCTACTGTAATTGTTCATGAAGATCATTGCGATTTAGATCACCTACCGATTTCGTTTGTTTTTCAAATACCGATTTGTACTAATCGTAATGCTTTACAAGCAGGACGAAGATGGGTTTTCCGTCGAAATTGGAATAAGATAAATTTATCGCTGTATATTTCTACGCTAGCTATGCTACTTGCTACAATTCAAGTTCCTTTCCACCTTCTACAGCTTAGTTGTAAGTCTTCAAATGATAAAAATACTCTAAATGATTATTATCTAAAATTAGTATCTTGCCTTAAAACAGCTGAATTGACCGCTGTACCACAGGAGCGAGTCAGGCGAAACACGCGTAAACCGGAGTGGTCGTGGGATCCTGAATTGAAATCGATTAAAAATAAAGCAAAGTTTTGGTTGCGGATTTGGGTTTCTTGTGGTCGTCCGTCTGAAGGGGTTATTCATCAAATAAAGCAAAAGACAAAATTAGAATATAAAAAGTACCTGCGCTCGACTAAATCAAAAATATCGAATTTCCCGTTAAGTAAATCTGATTGGCAAAAGGTAATTAATTCTGAAAAACTTGATGATTCTTTTGCTACAAGCCCGATTAGTGCCGGTGGATGGCATAGTTATTACAGTAAAGTTTTTAGTTCAGTGAATTATCATGTCCATTCGGTTTTTTCGAAACTTCTCATTGCCGCACTTCCCGTATCGCTGAGCCAAACTCAGATTTTGTCTGTTGAGCTCTCTGTGGTTCAGCAGGCAGTAAAAAGGTTGAAATCAAATTCCCTCGATTGTGATGGCATTTCTGCCAACCATTTAAAAGTTGATTGCCCACTTCTTTTTCAACACCTGCAGTTGCTTTTTCAAATGTGCTTGTGTGCGTCTGCGGTACCGGATAGCTTCCTATGTGGGTCTGTAACATCAATTCTTAAAAGGGGAAAACCTCCTAGCGATTGCTCGTCGTATCGGCCAATAACTGTGTCATGCAATCTCAGTAAAGTTTTTGAATATGTTCTTCTTCCGTCCATATCGAGTGCACATTTTGGTGAAAATCAGCTTGGATTTTCGTCTGGGGTGGGGTGCCAGCAAGCCCATCGCGTTCTAATTAATCTTATTATCGATGCGACTAAAAAGGGATATGAGCTCCATCTTTGCGCCTTGGACCTCTCCCAGGCTTTTGACAGCGTTGTCCACTCACAAGCTCTGTTTTCCCTTTTTAGTCATGGCATTAATCTTTCTCTGGTTTCTCTCCTTCGTTATTGGTATGCCAATTCTTTTCTACGAATAAAAGCTGAAGGGGTTATTTCCGATTCTAAAATTCCGGTTCGGCGTGGTGTCAGACAAGGTGCTGTCCTTTCCCCTTCTATCTTTAAACTTTGCATTTCTTCTGTCTTATCTTCTATCCCAACCACTTGTATTTTTCAGGCGATTAATCTTTCTTACATAGCGTATGCTGATGATATACTTCTAATTAGTAGGACTAGAAAAGGTCTTTCTGTTTCTGTATCTACAGTTGCAACAAACCTTAGTAAGATTGGTCTATCACTGAATTTCTCTAAATGTGAATATCTTTCGTTTAATAGTAATTGTAACTCGCCTTTAGATTGCGCTTCTTTTTCTGTCCCATGTGTTTCTTCTTTTCGGTGGTTGGGTATAAACATTGCTAAAAATCTCAAATCTCTCCGAGAACAAGCCGTGGCGAATTGTAAGAAAAAGATCCAAGTATCTTATTCCAAAATTGTTGCCAATCGGGGGAAATACAGTAGGAAGACCCTTGCTAAATTGTATTCTGTTTTTACTGATCATTCAATTTTGTTCCTTTCTGGTGTTTATCCCATTCTTGGGCGAAAATACCCGGTCAATACGTTCTTATTATTTTCGGTTCTCGCGTTTTCTACTGTATTTGCCTCCATGGTACCGGAACCGTAACCTTTTTTCAGTTTTTGGGCTTCCAGATATAACTGAAAAGCTAGTTGAGCTTGCTGACAAACTCCCCCAGACAGTGAAGGCTCTCCCAGCTCATCATGGGTTTGTACGCCTCCTTCATTGATTTAGTGTCTTTGCTGTGTATTTAGTCGATTTGTATGTATTTTTTCTTTTCTTTTATTTATACTCCGCTTTTGTTACCTTAGCGGGTTAAAAATAAATTATTATTATTATTATTTGGGTTCATATAATGGACAACAAGAAGGAAAGTCATATTTTACCCATTTCAGGTCATATTTGCTCCATAAAGGCATCCTATGTCTTTATCTATGTCTTTTGTTTCGTTTATTAGTTTATCTATGTCTTTTGTTTATGTTGTTGTATAGGATTTTGAATATGATGTTGTCTCTGTTAATATTTCTATGTTTTGTTCTGTTTTTGTTGTTAATGTAATGTATATCAGATGAAAATGTTAAGAATGTGTTTTAGATGGTTCACATTTGTTAAAAAGAGCCCTCAGGGGCTGGGGGGGGTGGTAGAAAGGCAACAGAACAATCAAATAATTTAGAATATATAAAAAATAGCAAGGAGCCTTTAGGATTCATTTATAGATTTAAGGAGGGACCCAAGGCCTCTTGTGAGTACTCTTGATCAGATTTGATAACAATAAATTTTTAGAGAAGAGGAAAGGGTAAATTTTTTTGGGAAAAAATTTATATAAAAAAAAAAAAAAAACGTCCGTAACTTGTATGGAGAAAATAAAAAATAATTTCATATTTTATAATGGATTTGCCCCTGTGGTACTGGAACTGTAACCCTGTCTCAGTTTTTGGGCTTCCAGATATATTTGAAAAGCTTGTTGGGCTTGGTGACAAATTCCCCCAGATAGTGAAGGCTCTCCCAGCTCATCATGGGTTTGTCCGCCTCCGTCTTTAATTTTCGTGCTTTTACTGTGTATTTGCTGTGCTTTTACTGCGTATTTAGTGTTTTATTGTGTATTACTGTGTATTTAGTCGCTTTGTATGCATTTTTTGTTCTTTTTTATATCTATACTCCGCTTTTGTTAATTTAGCGGGTTAAAAATAAATTATTATTATTATTATTAGTCAGGCAACAAATGAACCCTCTGGCTACATTCTGCTGGATCTTAATGATATTACAACCGAGGATTTGCGTGTAGTCACAGATAATTTTAGCAATGAAAAAAATTGTATATTCAGGTGAACAGTAAAAAAGGTTATTAGTTGCCATCATTACACTGAAAAAACTACATGAAAATAGACATTTATTTTCCGTTCTAAGCGCTTCAAACCAACACTTAGGGAAGCCATACTCAAACATGGCAATGACAAAGAATTTATTAATCTAATATCTGAACTTTGTTTAAATTTAACTGAAGGCAATGTTCAATTGTCAGAAGGTTTTAGACAACAGACAAAGCAACATTGTTCCATTGTAAGTGCCTTGGCTTTCAAAAAGAAAGGAAATGATTTTAAAATAAAATGTCTTCTTCAGGCGGTTGGTATCTTTTTTACTCTTTTACTGCCAATAATTGCAGGACCTGTAAAGAGTTTTCTCTAGATCACTAAACCCTAAAAATTAACCCCAATAGAACTCAGTATTTCACCAGTCAAACTCTTTGAGAACAATCTAATTAAATTCATTAATGATGAGAATATTGCCGATGATATAAAACTGGTTTTACTTCAAGAAGCACTTCGGAGAGTGGACAAACATAACCCTATCATGAGAGACCAGTCAATATAAGTTTCATTGATCCCAAATAGGAATCATCTCTTCAAGATATTGCTGCTCCTGCTGCTGCTAATGGAAAAACAACAACAATAAAATCAAAGGAGAAGGAGGAGGCATTGAATTCAATAGTGTCAAGTATTGGAAACCTACTACCACACTCATGATTGAAATTAATACTTGCCAGGATCACCCTGTTCATGTCGAAAGCACTGGGACACAAATTATAATTCTAGGGAAAATTTATTATCTACTTGATTTAATTTATGATATGGTTACAAACCATAAAGGACTTTTATCGTTTGACAATCATATATATATAACTTTTTAAATTCATTAAACTTCCCGAAAAGTCTTTACCAATAAGCAATTTCTGAGGGAATTAAAAGAACATAATACCAGTCCTCTAAAAACATCAACACCATTTAAAAAAGAAGCAGAAGAAGAAGATTTTAAATCAATCTTGGAAAATACTAGGAAACCTAGTAGTAGCAATAGTAGAAACATTGATTTGATTGCATCGATTGCTACTGCTAAATACCTCCCTCTAGTATGCAAAAGGGTAGCGGACATTACACTACGTGTTTGCGATTAAAATTTTTGACGTTATGAAACATGTCTATGAAAGTGTTGGTAAAGTGGGAAGTCTAAGTTCCCCCACAACACTGTCTAAAGTCTTCAGCGGTGACACCTTAAAATGTGCAAAAGAGTATCTACAAAATGAACCAAGTTAAATTCTACATCGAAATCATAGAGTTCGTGGTAATGATTATCGAAAAAATAAAGCCTTTTCCCATTGCATATAATGTAAGCAGATCTTTTAACTATAGATGATATTCAAAGACGTAAGAATACACCCTACAAATATATTCTCCTTGCAATTAGTGTCTTCAGTCCCTATGTATATGATATTCCATTGTAGACAAAGAGCAAAAAAAAGTGTTGAAGTTGCTCAGGCTATAGAAAATATTCTTGAAAAAGATTGAGAATGAAAAATTCAAATTGATCGTGGTAGTGAATTTGTTATTCCACATCTAGAAAAGGTATTATTGAAATATAATACAATGCTCAATCATAGCCATTATCCTATAAGGGCTGCATTGAACGAACGATTTATAAGAACTATTCAACTTTTAATTTGGAAATATTGTATATTGAAAAATACTGCTGCTTTTATTGAAGGTTTAGATTAAATCATGCAAATTTATAATCAACGACCCCATCGATCTCTGTCCAGAGTTAACCCTTGGGAAGTTCATCACAGTGAAAATGTATTTGACACTTTTCTTAAGCAATATCCCATTGAAAAGGTTGTGAAGAAAACATTCAGTGCTGGTAATACTGTTCAAATTAATAGATCAGCTAATACTTTTGAAAGCGTGAATTACTTATGGCCTACTGAACTTTTAAAAGTGTGATAATGAGATTCTCCGTGGCTTTTATGATTTTAAATTATAAAAAGTTAACAATAATAGTGTAATCAATCAAATTGAAAATATATTAAAGAGTCGTACTTGCAAGGGCAAGAGACAGTAGCTTGTTCGTTGGCTAGGATACAACTCTGATTTTGATTCATGGGTAGCAGTTGAAAACATTAACGATGCCCAATGATTTCTATGTGGCATTCATGTCCAATGTATCTGATCAACTCTAAACCAATTTAAACAAAACATACTATTTTTGGAAAAAAATCTCTTTCACTATCAAATTTGAGGGCGAGTATGAAGTTTCTCTTGTCGACTGTATTCTCAAAAATACATATGATATCCTGAGAAAAGATCACATATATGATGAAAATCGACCACATGATAATAGATCACGTGATTGGCGACTCGTTAACGATTAACATATAATTGAAAAGATCAATTTATTTGAATACCTATTTGTCATATTACCATACGAGGAACGCAGTTGTATGAATGATTTATGTCGTGCTATCAATGAAAGAGTTTCCGCTAGTAAAAAAGGAGCCTTTCAATTCAACTATTCAATGGAAGAGGGCAAGATCTACATTAGTTCACCCATTTCCAGTGAAAAGGTTATTCTCAATGATAATCTAAGAGAGGCTTTTGGTATTAAACACAATATAACCAATGGTAAAAGTACTGGAAGCACTAGTGTCATTTTTGCCTACTATCCGCCTGCCTGCTCCTCAGACACTTGTATATTTCTTTACGCTTCATTCGTTGAAATATCCAGAGTTGGGAATAGCAATGTTTGCTTCCTACAAGTTCTTAAACGAAAATCCAGTCACGATCATATTCATCATTATAATATAAAGCATCTTCATTATATCCCTGTAAAAACTTCCTATTTGGAACTCTGTCAGTTAAATCTAAGAACTGAATAAGGTGATCCTTTAGCAATAAGAAAAGGTTTGGCCGTGATTACATGTCATTTTCAACCTGTCATCGTATAATAACAAGATGTCTAACAGAAAAATGGCATTCTTTTGTCCTGAAATCGATTGCTATGTTGTTACTTTTGGTCCAAGACAAATGGGAAATGGAATGGACAATTACAAAGTTCTTTCATCAATGTCCTGCCATGGTCTTGTCAGTTGTTTGGCTAAGCTGTTTCGCTCTGTACTAACCTTGACTACAAAATATATTGTACCAGCTGCGACGGATTTTGCACCCTCTACGCTACAAAATTGGGGCCCTGTCAAGGATTTAAAAATAGTGTTTCGGAAAATCATACGTCTAGCGCACGAACCCTTGGCGAGCAATTGAAATCTCGACAAAATGGACAAGGTTTAAAAAGGTTAAAAAAAACAGTGCATCAATCATCAGTCTCTACTCAGGTCAGAAACGAAAGACATCACTCTTGTCAAAGAAGAAGAAGAAGAAGAAACCAAGGAAAAGAATTGTTTGATCAAAACAGGATTTCTTTCCCTGGACTAAACAATGACATATCTACCGCATAAGGATTCCTTTCCGTCAATCACTTCATCTTTAAACCTATTCAATGCAAAAAATGTTGATGTGAGTAATCATGAAACATGGTTACTATGAACAATTCTATCAACAAAAACCACTCTCTGATAATATTCACTTTCAAAATTATTCCAATGAAGACTACTTTATGGATATGTCTTCAACATTTATACATTTGCATATGGTAGTCAAGATATCTGACAATACAATGCCAATTCCTTTCGATGGAATATCCTATAAAAATTGTATATTACATAACTTATTTCGACAAATTAGTGTCTACATAAATGGAACACTGATGAGCACTAGCAACAATACCTCAAATTATACGAGCTATATACTTTTTATGTTGATGACACCAAAGTTATACAAGGAATTGAGGGGTTTCTCCAATAGATTTGAATATATTACAGATCTTTGGAGTCCTGATTGAGAGTTCGTTGTGTCAACACCTTTTTTTTATATTAACCTCTTAATAAAGTAAGGTTTCCACCTGTGTAATTCCCTACAGACATTTGTAATCGGCTTAGTTTATTTAATTGATATTGACATTTTTGCTGTTTGATTCTTAATTCTCCTGGGATTTAGTGACTTAACACGTACTGAACTCAGACAGAAAGATTTAATTATCTTACAGTGCAGTATTGACACCTAGTGTAATGTCAAAAATTCAGCTAAAAATTCAAAAGTACTTTTCGGAACAGAATACTGATAACATATATTAGGCAATAAGGAGACAAGAGGAGGGTTCCTGCCACAACCACTGTATGTACGTGACAGTATTTAATTACCCTTAAATTGCGGGGAATTGGTGAGCGGGTCACGACACTTCCCTTGTTCCTAGTATTGTGTGATTCAGTAAACTTTGACTGTTTTCGAGTGAAGACACTGGCTCGTTTTGAATGAAGGTACCCCAGACACACTTAATATTTCGTTCAATGTGGGCAAAAAAAGTGATACAGGTCACGGTGGAAAGATTATTATCAATCTTGTGCTGAACTAAATTTCACGCTCGATGAGAACGGGGGAAAAGCAGAAGTGATTATTGCAAAAGCCGTGAGCTTCTTCTCGTTTGATGATATTATTGACCGCAAAGACTTTACTCCACCAGGAGTTAAAAATTGAAGTTCGTCTAATCAGGCATAGTAAGAAGGAGGAAGAAAATGTTATAGACTTTTTCAAATGGTTCACTAAACCGGCAAATCGTGACAAAAGTCTAATTCCAACGTTTGCCATATTGTCACCTTGCTCTGTTCCTACAGTGGATGAAAGCACATCTGCTACGGCTATCTGTCACTTACCCGAAATTAAGCGAATAGTTGATGGACTTTATCACATAGCACAAATAAGCTAATCTCGTGGATGCCTAGCAAACAGACCGACGAGCCAACTCAAAGACCTAGCTATACCGTTGTTCTTAAGAAAATGCCTGATAGTTTTTAACACTGCTACTTCCCGAAAGGAGTTTATTGACACCTTACGTCCCAGTGGTGAAGATATAAATGAGCTTCGCAAACCAAAAACGATTGGAAATTAGTTGTAAAATCAAAGAAATCAGCAGATGCAGATGTTCCTTTGTTGAAGAATAACAGTCAGGGTGTTACGGCATCTGTCTGCTCCCTGAGCCACATTGGTGTCCTGAAACGAGCTCCAGAGGACTTTGATGTTCATTCACTCAAACCACTCATCCCAAATGCCGTAAAAATACTGCAATGTGTTGCCTCACTTGTCTTCGAAGCACATTTTGAATCGCGAAACGAGCTCGATTTGTTTTTGTATTTCTGTTAAAATACACTACGAGAAACTACCAGCACAACCTTTTGTATTTTTGCCAAAATACTGTTATAAGTGTCATTTAGTTGGTCATCTTGCAGCCGAATGCACAAATCAACCAAAGTGTTGGAAGTGTGGATCAATTGATCACATTTCTGACTGTTTAAACAAGTGCAATCAGCAAGCCTTCTGCACGAGCTGCAATTCAAGTGGACACACATGCTATAGCGTACGCTGTCCTAAAAACAAGTCAGCAATGTCTGATATGAAATCCGGTGTCTCTCGAATTTGATGTACCTTGTGCCTTGGAATATAAACGGCAGCTTTACTGACCGATCTTTAATATTAGCTGAAAACCAGCCATATTGTAACTGTTCAAGATCACTTTTCTTTTTGAGCGTAAACAGGCCATCGGTCGACCCTCTGGTGGACTTGTAACTTATGTCCAGAGAGATATTGAGTCAAAGATTTTATTCTAAACGCAAAATATTCTTGCAGTGCAAGTAGGTGGTAATTTAGTAGTAGTTAATGTGTATCTGCCGAGAGATTACCAGGATGACCATTTAGATTCGTTTTGTGCCAGAAGTATCGCTAAAATATGAGAGTGCCTTCCCCTAGCTAAACGTAGGAAACTCCCTACAGTTATTTTATGTGATTTTCATTGCTCATTGAATGCTAATTTCAACGAAATTAATAGTATTGAATCTAGTGTTAGGGAAAATATTATTTACGGTTTACTTGATGAATCGTTTATCGTGTCAGCCAGGACAGAAAAATTCACATACATACATAGCACAAGTTCCATATCTGATCTTAACCATGTAATTTGTTCAAAACAGCTTTCCCCCTCTCAAATACGCGTCTTTAATATTCCCTTTTCTTCGAGCCACTTCCCAATAGAATTGAATATCGCACCTCCCTCTTCAAGCCCTCGCCAAACTAGTCAAATGTAATATCACAAAAATGGGTAGAGCTTATGGATTTGAACAAAAAGGATCCCTTCCCTTACAATCACTTATGTGATAGCATTATATCAAAAATGAAACTTACATACAATCTGCTAATACAATCCACTCCTAGCCGCAAAAAGGAAGCGCGAATTCAGCTTAACACGTACACTGCTCAGTTGTTACATGCACTTCGTCTAGCTGAGCAAGTAGCAGTGCCAAAACGAAAAATCACAACAGGAACACAAGTAATGGGGTGGTCAGAAAATGCGGCTTTAGTTAATTCGTGTGACAAGGCTAAATTCTGGCTTTCTATACGGAAATATTAAGGATGTCCGTGAACCGGAATAGCGAATGAAATCTGGCTTCGCACCAAACGTAAATTTGCCAAAGAGCTAGCTAACCATCGCCAAAATTATTTGTAAGTCATCAGAAATCGCTCTGCGAAACCCCAGTAATATTTGGAGGTCCATGCAAGATAAAAAACCAGCCACTGATGCATCGTGAATCCCCTTAGAGTCATGGAAAGCGCACTATGAACAAGAATTTTCACCCCCGTGCCCACAAAAAAGCACAAAATTCATTTATTATATGAATAGCCAACTATCACCTGCAAGTCACACCGATCGTGTTGAATCAGTTTTTGACATTTGGAACGCCCTCCGTCATCATATAAAAGAGATCGCAAGGTATTAACAAAATTTCAGCAGTCCACCTATAAAACCCGCCGTTTCTCCTTATTGAATATTTAACCCTCTCATTCCAAATGGTCTTTGCACAAGGTGTTGGTCCTAGTACGTTCTGCGTCAGAAGTCTTACACAGGTACCAAAAAAGGGAAAGCCTATTGAGGACTGCACATCATTTTGACCTATAACAGTATCTCCCACTCTTTGCAAGCTATTCAAACTTTTTATTATTGAGGAAATTAATACGAAATGCTACACACTGCCTTTCCAGTTCGGTTTCCAGCCTGGGCTTGGATGTGGACATGCTTTAAGTGTGGTAGTTTCAGTACTATTGGATGCCAAAACTTCTGGCGAATCTGTCGCTCTTGGCATACATGATATACGACGAGACTTTGACTCATTATTACATAAACAGATTGCACTTGAAATGACAAAGCGCGGCGTCCAATATGACACGCTCTTACCCCTGAAAGATAAGTATGAAAACCTCGAGGCTGAAACCAAGGTCAAGAATGAGAAGCAAACAGATTATGTTAGAATCCAGCAAAGAAGGGTGCTCGTCAAGGCGCACCCACTTCTGCTTCAGCTTTCAATAATAGCGTGATTCCTGCACAAGAAAATTATCTAAAATTTTGCATTTCTAAAAGTATAGATCTTTCCATAGTTTGCTTTACTGATGACTTATTAAACATTGCCCGTGAGCTTGGAAGAATTATACAAAATTTTTAATATTTGAAAGAGAGTATGCAGCTATTGGTCTTTAATTCAGCGCTTCGAAGTTGAAAGTGCTATTGTTCAACTGGCCTGAAACGCTGAAGCCCGAATCCATCACGCTCGGAAAGACTAACATAGTACCGGCTGATCATATTGCATATTTAGGGTTACCCATCGGCCAGGCACTAAAGCACACAAGAGCACTACTCATTAAGTGTCTCGAGAAACGAACGAGCTTTGCATATAGAAAATGGTAGCAAATAAATTCAGCTTTAACTGAATTATCCTAGCACAGCTCTACAACGCACTGGTCTTCTCTCACTTTTTGCATCTTAGCCCCTTCTGGCGAACCTTTCCTCAAACTACAATGCACAAATTATGGTCGATATTCTTTAAATACGGAAAATACCTACTAAGGTTTCCACCAAGGACACGCAACACTTACCTACCCTGAAAATACAAAATAGCTGATCCCACTCTTACAATAGGAAAACAAATTCAACTGTATAGCATAAAATTATTAGTCACCAGTGGCATGTGATTCTCCAGCAATAGTTCATGCTACGCACTGTCATTAGTAGAAGTTATTGCTGTTATGTAGTTGGTGCATTTACTTTTATTTGAGTATATTTTTCTTTCTTTTGCCTTTCCTATACTCCGTTTTTATTTTGTTGTATTATAATGGGTTATAAATAAATAAATCAATAAAATAAAACCAGATGCCCTTAAAAATGTGACAACGTGTGAATTATATCTAGTTTGAAAAATGAATCATGAGATATTTAATATACCCTAATAGCTACCACTGAATATTAAAGTGGATATAAAATTTACGCTTGCTCCATCCAATTTCACTTTATAAAAGGAACTTTCTGCCAATCCTGATGTAATACTGTCTCTCACCTTGGCAAAACTTCATGTACAAAAGCAGCAGGTTATAAGTTTTGTTGCTTTGGCAATGGAAAAACTGAGAGCTAGTGGAAATAATATTAAACTACAATCAACTCATACAATCACCAATCAGTGTTATATTGCCACGGGTTCACAAACCTTTATGACTCATCCCTTATCAATGGCAAAACTCCATCAAAATTAGTATTGGCTTTTGTAAAAAGGGCTAGCGCAATAGGATCGTAGACATGTTGTCAATATAAATTGGAAATTTTTGGACTTTCATCTCTTGTTTGTAAAGTAAATTGAAGCCCATTCTACGATTCATCTTTTGATAAATACTATAGGACATTGTATGAATTGACGATGCAATCCCTAGATCAAGATTCACAACTATTTGAAAATGGTATAACCGAAAAAATATTTGCTAAAACTCATAGTATTATTGTATTAAACTTGACTGACGCACAAGATATGAGTATTGTACGAACGAGGAGTCGACTTTTAGAGTGCGAATTTGCCGAGCCTTTAGATGAGAGTATTTAGACCCTCTTGGCCTACCATATACATTTTACACTTTGCACATCAACAACTTTATTGAATGCAGTGTGAAAGCTATTATTAAAAATCAGAAATGATGGCAGGATCTAACGACTAAAAGCTGTGATTTTCATGCACTACTTTATTTCGTTTTCAGATGTCGTGGTTATACTTCCAACCAATTTCTCAACATATACGTAGGGAATTCTCGTCTGAAAGACTTTATAGTGGAAAATATACTTTCATACCTGTATAATATTGATTCTAGTGCCCTACGGATAAAATGTTTTAAAAATGAATTTAAATTTGTTTATTAATTATGAAAATAATGTATATACACAACAATGAATTTTTCCTACTCTTTAGATTTCTTCTTCTATTGTGTATAGGGAAGTGTCGAAAAAAGCTAATGATAGTAGATCCTTAAAACTCATTGTATATTGATCTTGATTGACTGCAAAGTCAGGGTCACATTTTCTAGAGTACAGTGTAACTTCACTCTTATTATATCTCTTTGTATAGTCAATGATACTATTTTTATTCATACTGTAACATTCACTTGTTTCAATTTGCCTATTTGAAGCAATATCACATACAGTATAATCAAATAGTGAATCATATTCTGTAACAGCTAAATAAAAATCAGTAGGTTTATAGTCATAACAGCCAGTGTCTTCACAACGATATTGTGGAAACGAAATTTTTTTGTTACTCCAAAAGTTGAATCGTAGACCTAATTTTTCCTAGCAAAATAATTTAAAACCACGACGATACCAGTCTCTCAGAAATAAACTAAAATCACGTTTATGGTTCTTTCTAATCACACCAGGATTGGTATTCTCCCACTGATCACATTGATTATAGTGACAATCGGAGCATAGATGTCCCTTAGGGTGAGAGTCACAAATATCTTCAAGGCAAGAATTAAAGTTTTCAATTTGCACTGCATATCCTCTATGTAATTTATATAGATTGCATAATCTAATGTTTTAATCATTCTTGCCAATAATTGTACAATTCTCACATGATGACCAGCTGCCAAAGGTATACATACATAATGGACATGTATAAAACATTTTTCTAGTGTTAGCTCTCTCACAGCCAAAATGAAACTGATCTACGACCGATAAATTGAAAGATAGAGTGAGACAAAGGAGTAACTGTGACATCACAAAACCTGTTTGATCTTCTAAATTTATTGTTCTCATCTAGTTAGAATCTTAAATTTCTAAGCCACTGTATTCAAAAGTAAATCCGCAATATCATTCTGCTTTGTTTCAACTATTATATCAACAAATTGAGAAAATGTATTTGTGTCACATAGTAAAAGTTGCATCAATAGTCCGGTAATAGAGAAACATTTCTCATTATATTGTCAAGTATTCTCCGAGAAATTATTTTCCTTTGAAGAGATAAATCCAGAAAATGTCCACCTAGGATCAAACATTTGTCAGTAACCACAAGATTCAGCATAATTATCTCTTTCTCAAATTCATCCTTTTTTAAATCCTAACACTCTCACAACTGGCTTTAGACTAATCAGGATTCTTTCTACTTCAGGAATTTTGATAGCCTAATAAAAATCTAACAAGAAAGAAATAGAAAAAATTTTCGATTTCCAAATATTTTTTTATGTGTATAATTAAAATAATAATATATATTATACGTACAATTACTAACAAAACTTATTCTCCCCAATATATTTCACTAATGCATTTAAAGCAGCTTGAAGTCTATGTATAAGCACTATATCAACTTTCGCTACAAAGCATAATTTTTCCTTCAATTTAAGTTTACTCAATAATTCGGAATCCTCTTGTAATTTCTACTGCTATGTTTGGTACTCTCGTCTTTGTATCATTGCTGCTGCTACCAGTATCAACTTCTAATAGTGTAAACATACTGCTCATTATTGCAAATATATATGTCTTTTCAAATAAATGAGTAAAATCAAACTGTTCTCTCTTAATTTCATTCTTTTATTAATATGAAATATATTGAAAATCAGTCACTATATTAGTTCTGGTTGCTATGAGTGGTTGTCAGAGTCTGTTTGTTATTTTTAGTCCACTTTATTTGGACTCCCGTTCGGCTGTAAGCGTGTAAATTGGTCTGAATATACGGTGATGCTCGGAATGAGTGAGTGAGTTGTTTATTTAACAATAAAAATCATAAGCAAAAACTATATCAACAAAATATCCCCCATAAGGCCCCGTGGCCAGGTCCAATTGTCTCCCAAATTTCGGTGTTCGCGTGAAATGTATAGATATGTTACAACTATCATGTCAGGAAATCCCCCCTCCTGATTAGAATTTTTCTTGGGCTGGAAACTTCCTTCCGCGTAGAAAATTTTACTTGTTGAACCCTTCCCTCTCCTCGAGAATATTCATCCTCCAATGATCCGATAGATAAATTTAATATGATATTCAA
Organism: Artemia sp. Qi Xiang Cuo; assembly: GCF_049724085.1. Classification (NCBI taxonomy): domain Eukaryota; kingdom Metazoa; phylum Arthropoda; class Branchiopoda; order Anostraca; family Artemiidae; genus Artemia; species Artemia sp. Qi Xiang Cuo. Next base: position 8,327,935 of record NC_142798.1, on the reverse strand, counting down.
GAAAGTTCAATCTACTGTTGAAGTCTAAATCGTTTTGACTAATATAGCCTATTTGCGTCAAAACTTACATTTTTCTACTGAAAAGTGCATAAATCTTAATTGTTTTAATAATTTGTTGGAATTCAATAAGCAAGTCACAATTCCAACAAAAAAACTATATTTATTTTTTTGATTTGTTTGAATTCAATAAGCAATTCAGAATTCCAATAGAAAAATTGCATTTTTAACTTGTTTGAATTCGAGCGAACATTTTATTTGAAATTTTTTTTTTAATGTGCTACTACAGCTACTACTACTAACAATAACTTACCGCAGCACTTAACCACCCGAGACAAACACAGCTACGCAACCTCCTCCTCCATTCCAATCTATTCAAAGACTCCCTTCTTACACCTTCCCAGGAAGTACCCATTTCCTTCAAATCATTGTTTATGACGTCCTCCCACCCCAGACAAAGACGAACTGCTTTCCATTTACCCCTAGATGATTGGACGATAAGGACAATTTTCAGAAATCTGTCATCCTTCCTCCGAACTGCAACCTAGCCATCTCAACCTTTTTTTAATTATAGCCCTAGAAAGCAAGATTTAACAATATTTTAACGTAAAGCCTACTGATTGGCATAGGGTCATTAAGCCAGGTACCCTGAATATTCCGTAGGCAATTTCTCTGGAAAACATTCAGCAAATCTTCATCCGCTTTTCGCCCATGATTCATAGCCATATTTGGCTACTGTCATCACTGTAGCTTCTAATATTCAAATCTTGGTTTGCGGGCTCATCTTCCTAATCTTCTAAACTCAATTTAACTGTGAAACAACACACTGAGCCATGGCTACTCTACTTTTAACATCTTCACTGCTCCCACCGTTTTTACTAACAATTCTACCAAGGTAAGTGAATTTACCCACCTGATCAATCTTTTCGTTACCCAACGTCACCTTTTCATCTTCACTTATTGCTAGTCTTTGTGACTTAGTCCTCTTAACAATAATTGTCAAAACTATTCTAGCATCCTCAATTTGCAACACCTTTAAAAGTTCATGCTCACATTTTCTTCTGGGATGTATAAATTATCATCATAATCTAATTCCAGGAAAGTTTTTCCTCCCCATCTGATTCCAAGGTCTATGATTACCTTTCCTGTGCTCCTTAAGACAAATTCCGTCAAAATGATCTATATAAAAGGGGGAAAGAGTACAACCCTCCTTAACTCCTGATCATAGGCAGTGCGCTCGCTCTGCCTAGGTAAACAACGATGTGGGCACAATGTGTTGTTTTTTTTCTCCATACCCGGGCACTTCGTATCAAGAGAGTCGTTGAAGAAACTTCGAATAGGGTTCACTCGATTGGAAATTGGAGTGGCTAGTGCCCTTTTTTAATAGTCAAAAGTGATTGGAGGGTAACTAGCCCCCCCCCCCGCCCATCATTCCCCCAAATACGTCCAAGTAAAATTTTGAAATAGACATTTTGTTCAGCGTAGTTGATTTCCAGATAGAAAATATCTTTTTGAGGAGGACACTCCCCCACAACCCATGGGGGAAGGGTTTTAAGTTACGCCCTAAGGGCATATAAGATTTTTATAGAAGGCGTTGTCGTCGAGACTAAAAAAAGGCTCATTCGATTGGAAATTCAAAGGGCTAGTGCCTTTTTTAATAGTCGAAAGTTATTAGAGGGCAACTAGCCCCCCCCCCCCTCTGCCACGCCCATCATTCCCCCAAATCCATCCAATCAAAATTTTGAGATAGCCATTTTGTTCAGTGTAGTTGATTTCCAAATAGAAAATATGTTTTTGTGGAGGACATTCCCCCACAACCCTCGGGGTAAGGGTTTTAAGTTATGCCCTGGGGGCATATGAGGTTTTTATAGAATACGTTGTCGCAAAAGCTTCAAACCAGGCTCATTCGATTGGAAATACAAAGCTCTAGTACCCTTTTTAATAGTCGAAAGTTATTGGAGGGCAACTAGCCCCCTCCCCAACACCCATCATTCCCCCAAATACATCCAATCAAAGTTTTGAGATAGCCATTTTGTTCAGCGTAGTTGATTTCCAGATAGAAAATATCTTTTCGTGGAGAAAACTCCCCCACAACCCTCGGGGCAAGGGTTTTAAGTTAGGCTCTGGGGGCATAAAAGTTTTTTTATAGGAGCCGTTGTCGTAGAAACTTCAAAAAATGGCTAATTCGATTGGAAATTCAAAGGGCTAGTGCACTTTTTAATAGTCAAAAGTGATTGGAGGGCAACTAGCCCCCTCCCCACACCCATCTTTCCCCCAAACAAATCAATCAAAATTTTGATATAGCTGTTTTGTTCAGCGTAGTTGATTTCCAGATAGAAAATATCTTTTCGAGGAGAATACTCCCCCAAAACCCTCGGGGCAATGGTCTTAAGTTATTCGCTGAGGCATATACGGTTTTTATAGAAGGCGTTATCATAGAAACTTCAAAGAAGGCTCATTTGATTGGAAATTCAAAGGACTAGTGCCCGTTTTAATAGTCGAAAGTGATTGGAGTGCAACAAGCCCCCCCCCCACACCCATCATTCCCCCAAACACATCCAATCAAAATTTTGAGATAGCCATTTTGTTCAGCATAGTGTATTTCTAGATAGAAAATATCTTTTTGTTGAGGACACTCCCCCACAACCCTCGGGGCAAGGGTTTTAAGTTAGGGTCTGGGGGTATAAAAGGTTTTTATAGAAGGCGTTGTCGTAGAAACTTCAAAAAATGGCTAACTCGATTGGAAATTCAAAGGGCTAGTGCATTTTTTAATCGTCGAAAATGATTGGAGGGCCACTACCCCCCCCCCCCCCCTCACACATCATTCCCCCAAAATTTTGATATAGCCATTTTGTTCAGCGTAGTTGATTTCTAGGTAGAAAATATCTTTTTGAGGAGGACACTCCTCCAAAACTCTCGGGGCAAGGGTCTTAAGTTATGCCCTGGGGCATATAAGGTTTTTAAAGAAGGCGTTATCATAGAAACTTCAAAGAAGGCTCATTCGATTGGAAATTCAAAGGACTAGTGCCCGTTTTAGTAGTCGAAAGTGATTTGATGGCAACTAGCCCCCCCCCCCCCCCAACGCACATCATTCCCCCAAACGCTTCTAATCAAAATTTTTAGATAGCCATTTCGATCAGCTTAGTTGATTTCCAGATAGAAAATATGTTTTTGAGGAGGGCACTCCCCCAACGAGCAGAAATTAACATAAGTTGGGCGCAAAACCCCTATGCCTTCCCAAGGCCAGAACAAAATTTGCACTTTACTGAAAAAATACAAATGAATGTGCATTGTCAGTTTAATATACATATACTGATATTTAGAAATCAAAAGGTTTATATTATTTGATTTATTAAAGTTATAAAAGTAAAAACATTTATACTTTTTTAGTTAAGCGCAAATTTTGTTCCGGCCTTGGGAAGACATAGGGGTTTTGCGCCCAAATTATGTTAATTTCAGCCCGTTTTGAGTTTGACTCGGTTAATTATTGTAATTTCTGTTCGTTTTGGGTTTCATTTATTGATCAATGCTGATTTTTGGTAGTTTCACGCTTGGTAGACTATTGGATTTTAGTTTTGTTCATTCTTTGTTTAATGGAGTTCTTTACTTTTCTTTGAAAAACTTAATTTTGTGGAAAAAGTTTTTTAATTAATTTAATATAAAACTAGCCGCTAAGCTCATTTCTTACTTAACCGCAGCAATGTTATTCTCGTACATAGCGCTAATCACTTTAATTTATTGGTCTTTTTTACCATTGGTGCTTTACTGAAAACGAATTATGTTACAAATGTTTTTTTTTTTACTTAATATTGAAAATAAATATTAAAATTACAGTAAAATTTTGAACTGAAATTTTGGCTAAGAAGCTTTTATAATAGGTGGTTCTGTCCACTTCCGTCTAGATAAGTCTCTTTTCCGGAGAGCAGTTTAATTGTTCATTTCTTAGTAACACGAGTTTTCAAGTATAATTACAGTTCTATGCATTATTATGCGCTCAGAATCTCATACTATGTCTATGCGTCACGTGCTACGTGTGCTCAAGGGTTGTGAAAAACATAAGACAAGGTTTCTTGGCATAATACTAGGTTTAAATGCAATAATTCTCATATTCAAGGTTTATCGTTTTCTATACGAATATATTTTTTCCCAATTATATTTAGCAATAGCTAAAGTTGTAGCTTGAAAATTTGTTTTGAAAAGACTTGAGATGGAATTTTCTTACTTTTTACCTTCTTGTAGTGCCCTGCACAATTATTAACTTCCACCTGAAGCATTTTCCCAGTATTTCTAATTAATCTTGGCCAAGGTTACACCTCTGTCACGGTGGCTCCCTAGCATAACATGCTAATTATTCGTACCAATTTAGTACAAAAATCTGCTACTTGTCTTGTTCGGTCACCTCAATATGCACGTATATCGAAGTCTAGCCGACTTCACCCAGTTTCTTTTACTTCACTTCCATCTGGCTATATTTTCAACTTTAACCCTTTTTTCTTTTTTTGATTATTTACTTCAGTAAATAACCAGACAGTCTTTTTCAGCTTTTTCGTTACAATAGGTCTTTTCTAAGCCTATATTTATGAGTCTCGTGTTTTATTCAATAAATTTTACAAGTTTTAACGCTGATTGGCATTCTATGGTCAGTTTCATTATCTCCTTCTTTTTAAGGGGGTAGGGGTTGTCTATAACCACAACCTGTATTTTTTGGAAATTATTTATTATCCCTACCAAAGTGTTTGAGTCCTAAAAGCAATGTAATTTCTAGTTGATTTTTAGAGCAATTTTAGTTAAGTTTTGCCCATTTTCTAGCCCTCGCTTGTTCATAAGAATGCAATTTCTACGATATACTGGCTGCAAATTTTATTATAGCTTTAATTACGATTTCATTTTTCAAAGAAAAAGAGAAAATGATTCCGTGGCAAGACTGAATGGCTTTGAATGCTTTGTGTTTGCAGTCAGTAGTTTATTGATAAGCTCGAATCTGGGATAACTATATGAATGAATTTCTGGTCATTTTCCCATCTTCCCTCGTTGAGCTTATATGAATTTTTTATTTTGTTGTTAAAGCTAGTGAGTTTTTTACGTTCTATTCACCACTCGTTAGGACGGCTGGTAGCTGGAGTAGAATTTAACTAATCTGATACTTTAGCTGCAACCGTCTTGAGTTTTTAGGTGAAATTTTCCGTTTTTATCAAATTTTTGCCGTGGATTAATGTAGTTAACTTTGGCTATTTGTAAGGGATTTTGCCGTTGGCTATTATCTCCTGGGTAAGTTCTTAGATTATAGATTACGTTTACATTGCTATTGGTTTCTTTTACCTAGCATTGTTTATGCTTTCTAAAATTAATTTTTAGTTTCGCTTTTAGTTTGGTTTCTTATAATTATGTAGTTTCGCTTTAATCTTTATAGCGCTTAAATATTGCCTTTAATTTTTCCTTTTACATTTTATAACAAATAAAACAAATTTATTACATTAAACTATAACTACTTATAATCAGGTTATAGCTAGCTTTTACACATATGGCCATTCATGTAAACCCTGGCCGCATTTCCCATTAATATTATTTTAAAAAAAAACTCGAAAAGCTTTTTTTCAATATACCAATTGTATGAATTGTCGTTTAATTCTGATTCTGAATATGTATAATTCATTTATTTTAACTACACCATTAAAAGTTACGAAATTCTAGATTTTGAATCAATTAGCGGTAGCAAAGTTTAAAATTTAGTTCCAGAATCATTTTAAATTTCTAGGCTAGCCATGACGTATCTTTAGCTGATTTTTGTCATATTTGTAAATTATTTTTCTTGAGGGATTGTTAGCATTATAAAACTAGATATTATGAGAACAATTTTTGGTTTACTAATATAAGGAAACTTTAAAAAGATTAAGAGGCTTGTGTAGAATCTTTTTATATAGAGCCCTTTCGTCAAATCTATAGACTAGGCTATGTCTTTTTGAGGGGTTAGTAACTTAAAAACATATTTTTAAGGAAATTGATTTATGAAGAAAACTTTGACTTATTAACATGTGGAATAAACAAAGTGTAGATGTTTCTGTAGAGGCTTTTTAACCGTTATCTTTTCCAAAGGTTATTATTACTTTATTCAGATATTAGACGACTGGGAGCAACGCTGGCTCTCCCTTTTTTAGTTTCTTGATCTGAAATTTAGGTTCCAAATTTTTGTTTTTCCTCCACTTGATATTGAAAAGTCTTCCCGTGGTCTCTATAGTGTGGCTTGCAAGGTGGTGAATTTGATAGTGGTTTTGTCATTTCATCAAAGGTATGTAGTCTTTGTTTTTCTTGGTGTCTTGACTTTTGCATTAGCGATTTGGCAACTTGCACTGCCGAAGTTAGGACTTTTTCCTGAATTTTTGGTTTCTTAACTTTTCTCCATAACTTTTCTCTTAAAGTATAGTCCTTACAGAAGGGCTAGGTTTAGTCATATCTGTTTCTGTAGAAGAGTTGTCTGTTTCACCGGCTGTTAGTTCATGTCTTGTAGATGGCGTTTGTTCCCAAATAAATTTCTGTGTTAAGGCTGCAGGCAAGTCTAGCGTATGAAGTTTAGACAATTCTTGTATTTCCTTTAGTATTTCATCTTCTGTGGACTCAAACCTCTGATTTGTTACCTCTGGGACCATTAGGCTGTCTTTGGAATTTTCCTTCTTCACTTTCATCACTACTCTCAGATAGGCATTGAACCTTACTTATTTTATTGGTTATTGAAAGTTTGCACCCATTACTGGGTCATACAATCCTTCCACTAATCCGAACTATTGTGGTCGTTAAAAAGGTCACAAAACTTATATGGTCTATTTATATATACTGGTGCAATTATTTTGTCCCTTTCTTCGTCTGAAGAAATCAGCTAAGATTTTCATGGTTTTGAGAAAAATCCTTTTTTCATTCTGTTATGGTGTACTACTTCCTCCGTTTCTCTAAACTCGTGCTTTGAAACGTAGGGTAAGCTATTTGGTAGAATTTTTACTATTTTAAAAGATCCTTCCCATTTCGGTTTTAACTTTTTTGTTCCTTTTAGGTTGGGTTTTGTAAACAGACTAGGTCTCCTAAACTATAATTAGTCTTATTTTGACTTTTCCTGTCACAGTTTTCTTTTTGTATTGTCTTTGCACCTTTCAAACTCTCTTTAACTTCCTCTATTGATTTTTTCATACAAATAATCATTTCTTGGTTATATTGATCAAGATTATAATATGTTCTATGACCTTGTATTTCATCCATGCAAATTCTGGGATCCCTCAAATATTGTAAAAAATGGTGCTTCTTTTAAAAAACGTGAGTAAGCCGTATTCACTGCAAAGACTACAAATGGTGTATGATCAACCCAATTTTCATTTTCCTGCCTTGCATTTATCCCTAGCATATAAGCCACCTCTCTATGTTTTCGTTCAATTTTCCGTTGGCTGATGCCATATATGATGAAGTGTACTAGTGTTCATACCCAAATATTCTGCTATTTCGTCTAATAATTTTGCTCTACAGCATGGGCCATTGTCACTAAGTAAAATCCAAGGGAAAATCCCATGCTCCATAGACAGACAGTTTACTAAAGCTTTGCTACATTACTGGCCTTTTCATCTTTAATTCGGAAAGCGTTCAAATATGAACTGAAATGATCTACTATTGATAATACACTACGATTTCCTTTCCTGTAAAATGGCAAAACTCCTCTTGCACCCTAAATGTCTATAGACATTAATTCTCTTACCCCTGAAGGTGCTGGGTATTGACCTAATTCGGCCTTAGGTGTCTTTGGTGGCGACTTTTCTGTGGCACATTCTTGACAGCCTTTTATGAAAATTTTTACTTTTGAGCACATTTTTTTAAAATAAAAATGTCCTTTTATTCGTCTAAAAGTTTTTGCTGCCGCTTCTTACGTGTGTCATCTGTAAAACTTCTCCTTCTAGCGACTTTGGAATCACTGGAATAATTTATAATTTATTTTTTCTATACTCTTGTGTTGCTCTGTAATATCTTATCAAAAGATTCAAAAGATTATCAAAAGAGTCATCTAAATAAAATTTATCTATGTCTTTCAAAAAATATTTTAATTGTTCAGGCGGTTCTTTTCCGTTTAGTAAAAAGGATTTCATGGCTGAACAAAAATCATGTTTATCTTGATGTCACGAAATAATTTTCATTGAATAATAATTCTGCATCGACAAAGTCGTTTTGGATGGTTGTTATCAAATTTTCTTCCGTATATGGGTTCCGTGATAATCAATCTGGTAGAAAGATGGTACGGCCTTTTATATATATTGGGGAATATGAATATCCTTGAAAATGGAATACCCTTCTTGTCAGCCTTGCTGAATTATTTTTCATTGTATGTAACCAATTTAGCAATTTCTGATCTACGCGTAAAGTGAACGTTTTTGCGAGCAAAAATTGGCGAAAATATTCGCTGAAAACTGCAACTGCTAAGCATTCTCTTTCAACCTTTGAATATTTTCTTTCTACTTCTATCAGTGTTCTGTTGGTATATGGATTTACTGAATCTTCCCCTTCAGAATTTATATTGTGTAGTATTGCTCCGATCCCATAAGTCTAAGCATTTGTTTGCAAGCAGAAGTCTTGTGACAAATCTGGCAATTTAATTGTTGGAGCCTTCAATTTTTCCCTTTTTATTTCATTCAGTGCTTCTATAGCGTCTGGTGGACATTCAAATTACCCTGATTTTGTAAAAGATTTGTCAAAGGCTGTGCTATTGTCGCATAACTTTTAATATATCGCTGGAAATAACTTAGCAATCCACACACTGATCTGCTGCTTTTTTTTATCTTTTGGTGGTTGTAATTGTTCTATGACCGTAGATTTTTCTGGATTTAGCGAAATAGTGCCTTGGTTCATCAAATCTTCAAGAAAAAACCATTTTAGTACCACCATTTTGCCTTTTCTGGTTTTCATTTTAACCTCGCTTTTTCGGATTTTCCTACTATTCTTCTAAGTCCAATTAAATGGTCTTCTAGAATTTCAGTAAATAATATTACATCATCCAAGTAAGCTAACATATCTTTTTTCCTTTCTGGTTCGTTGTTTCATTATTCGGCTAATTCATTAGTCGGCTAAAACAGTTTGGGCTAAATGATAAGCCAAAAGGCATGCGTTCAAATGTGAACGTTTTGCCATCGTCTAAAATTACTGTTGCCTTGTGCTTTGTTTCTGGATCTAAGGTTATTTGCCAATATCCTGTTATTCGGTCAAAACATATGTAATATTTAGAGCCTCCTAATGAATCCAATATCGTATCGACTCGTGGCAATTTCATAACATCCTTTACTGTGACTGCATTTAGTGCCCTAAAATCTATGCATAGCCTCCAGGTATTGTCTTTTTTCGTGACTGTTACCCTTGGAAAAAATCACTCACTAACACCGTATTGAATTATACCTTGCTCTTCCATTGCTTTTATTTGGTCATCTACCCATGGTTTTAAATGATAAGGTGTTTTATAAGGTGATTTTTTAATTGGAGGGCTTTGTGTTGGTATTTTGTGCTTGATCAGGTTGGTTAAACCGTAATCAGTCTTGTGTCTTGCAAATATTCATCTAAAATACCAGAGAATAAATCCCACCTGTTTTTTTCATATTTTCTGGTAAATGTACTAAATTAAATTGTTTTAAAAAGTCAGTTTTTTTCATTCCATACTCTTCTTGCGGTTGTGGCTTCGACAAAATTAGCTCGTGACTATTAATATTTACGATTAATTCTAAGCTGCTTAGTGATTTTTTATCTATATTTTAAATCTTTTCTGCCGATCCTAGTGCTACACAGTCTAGCTTTACTTTATCATTGCTTAGATTTGATAATTTTAAATATGTAATACCATTCTCAATTTTAACAATTTGATTTTCCATGAAAATTATAGGATATTCATAGAGGGTGTGCCCCCCCCCCCTATTGTGGGTTCGATTGTTTTGTTCTTCACCTCCTTTGTAATTGATGTCGCTAAAACTTGAGCTGTTGTTCCCCCTTCTATTGTGAATTTTCCGTTCATTTTCAAGTTATAACCCTAATTGTTACTATCTTTATATGTTGTTAAGCAAACTTGCCTATTAGTTTCGTTTGGCTGAGTTATGGTTACATTATTGATTAAGGGATCCCGCACGATTCAATACTTTCTTAAATCATCTATTCCTAGAACGTAAGGAAAAGGGAGTTGTCTACATATTATCACTGTTACTGTTATTTCTTTATTCCTTGTGCTAAATTGTAATGTATATTCACCCAAAATTGTCAGCTTGTGACCAATTACCGATGTCACGGTATTCTGACATTTCCTTACACGGTTATTTACACTAGGGGGAAACCTCTGAAAAACCTCTTCTCTAATTAAGGATTTTGAAGCACCCGTATCAAGTAAACACGGTAAATTTTGGAGACACTCCATTTTAAAACAACGCAAAATTCGTAGATTATTATTTGTTTCTGTATCACAACATTCTAAACTATATAAGAATCTTTAAAATGGTTCAGCTCTGTCGATCCTTACAGGCTGATTTCTCCGTTTACTGTCATTTGACATTTACTATCAACTGCCCACTATCATTTGCCCAAATATTTTCAGGGTTTTCCCAGTTTTCCTTAGTGTTATTATTTTGACCTATTGTGTTCTTTACCGTTTGATTTCTAGGCTTCAATTCAGAAATATTATCTGGCGCTTGCCATGTATTATTTTCTCCCTGCTTTCTTAAATTTCTGCCCCCTGTGTTCTGAAATAGTGTCTTGTTTTGTATGTCGGACCTTCCTTATGTATTCTTTGCCAACAATCTTCAGCATAGTGATTTTGTTTGCTACAATAATAGCAAGTAAACCTTCTCTTAAATTGTTCGTTGGTTTCCTGGTTTCTATGGGGTGTGTAATCACTTCTATATATTCTTTATCTAAAATTTTTGGTTCTCCAATTATCTGTTATTGGTGGTGGCGGGTGACCATATCTCTTAGAGCTACTAGTCGCTAACGACTCAAGGACGTGGAATCTGTCGGCTACTTCCCTTCACGGTGACCTTTGGCCTCTGTCGTGCCTTTTTTGCTCACGATTTTGATCCCCAAAGCTCATCCGCTTTGGCCCCTGTCAATATTGCACATTTTCTTGGTTTCCTTTGCTATTTATTGACATCTGATCAAACTTTTTCATGGCCTTGTCAATTTTTACCTCTGTTTCTCCTAGAATTATAGCCTGCTTAAGATTTTTGGGTTTTCATGATATTATTAGTCTTAATAGCTTTTTTGTAACCCTAGCGTTAAAGTATGTAACTGTATTTTTTGTACCATCTCGTCACTTCCGCCTTTTGTATTGTCAGCATACAGACTGACAAATTTTGTCTGTATATTTCCTACTACTAGCTGAGGTATTAATCGAAACTACCTCTGTTCTTAGCCTCTCGAAAACACTTGTTTTTATGAACCTTGTTATAAAAGATTCAACTAGAGTGCTAATATCCTTGGGTTCGTTTTCCTTAATTGCGTCAAAGTTTTTAAAGACGCTTCCCCTTCAATCTAGCTGCAACGCATTGCTCTTTGACCTTATCGTCAAACGACCTATTTAGTTCGTCGAGAATTTTCAATTTTTTGATGAACTCATCGACATCTGAAATTCCTGTGTATTCCGGTATAATTTTGGCAATTTCAAGCGCCGTTGATAGGGAAGCCGTTTTTTATCTGGTAAAGTCGTTTCTGTTTCAATACACAACTTTTATTTAGTCCTCTCGACCCAGTTTTTTCGAATAACACAAGCTGTGGTAAAGTGAGTTTAAGAGGTTGTAAGGTGAGGTTATGGTAAATACCTTATTTTCTCCTTTATAGGGGATAAAATTGTGGCCCTAAGGTAAATAAACTTTGGTAGCGTGCCTTAGGCTGTGACCTGACCAATTTGGGGTACCAGCTGGGATTTATTTGAGAGACTTAAATAAGATTGTAGAAAGGTTGGCTATAACATAATACTTTTATTTATGCATAATTGTCCCAGAGAATTAACAATTTTAATACTACTATTATTATATAATAAGACACTTAAACACACACGCACACACACACACACACATACAAACAGAAACACACACACGCATAACACACAAACAAAACAAACAAAGACACAAAAACAAACACAAACACACACACGCACACACACATACACACACGCGCGCGCTCACACACACACACACTGACACAAACACTCACACACACACACACGCACACAAACACATACACACACACACACACACACACATAACACAAACACACACAAACACACAGACACACACAAACGCACACACACACAAACACACACACACCCACAAACACATATACACACACACATGCACACAAAACAGACACACACAAAAAAGACAAACGCACAAAAATAGACACACGCACAAATACCCACACACACAAAAAACACAAACACACAAACAAAACACACGAACACAAAACACACACGCAAAACACACAAACACAAAACACACACAAAAACATACACGCACCCACAAAAAAACCACACACGCACAAAATTACACGCACATACACAAACCAGATGCACACGAAAACAGACACACGCACAAAAACAGACACACGCAAAAAAACACAGAAACACACACACAAATTACACACACACAAAAAATACACACACATAAACACACACACACAAAACACACACACACAAAAAAAACACACACACACAAGAATATACACACATACAGAAATCAGACGCACACAAAAATAGACGCTCGCACAAAAACACAAACACAAACGCACAAAGCACACGAACACAAAACACACATACAAAACATACGAACACAAAACACACACACACAAACATACACGCACCCACAAAAGACACACACGCACAAAAATACACACACATACACAAAACAGACGCAAACGAAAATAGACACACACACAAAAACAGACACACGCACACAAACACACACACAGAAAAAAAAAAAATAAAACACATACACACACAACAAAACAGACACACACAAACACACACACACAAAAACAAACACACGCACACAAAAACACACACAAAAAACACACACACAAAAATACACATACATATACAAAACAGACGCACACAAAAAATAGACACACGCACAAAAACAGACACACGCAAAAAAACACACACACAAAACACACACACAAAAAAATACAGACACACACAAAAATACACACACATAAACACACAAACACACCAAAAAAACAAACACACCAAAACACAAACACAAAAACAAAAACACAACAAAAAACACAATTGGAATTTTTTCCTTCAACTGTAAGACGCGGAATAGTTTTGCAGTGTTATCTCATGATTTACCTCGTCACTGTTACACTCTCTTGATGTTTCAAAGTTCATTTTAGAATTTTTTTGAGTAAATGTAAGACTTGAAATATTTTTTTACTGTCATGTCGTGGTTTACCATGTCACTGCTACATTCTGCTGATGTTTCAAAGTTCATTTCGGGATTTTTTTTTTCGTTTCAATGTAACGCTTGCAATTTTTATAGCGCTGTGTCTTGTCACCGTTACATTCTCTAGATGTTTCAAATTTAATATGGAATTTGTTGCTTGAAATGTAAGACTTAGAATATTTTTTGTAGTGTTATGTCATGATTTAACTTGGCGTAGTTACACTCTCTTCATGTTTCAAAGTTCACTTTGGAATGGTTTCGTTGAAATGTAAGACTTGGAATATTTTTATACGATTGTGTCGTGGTTTACCTTGTCGCTGCTAAATTCTGTCGCTGTTTCAAAGTTCATTTCAGGATTTTTTTCGTTGAAATGTAACACCTGAAATGTTTTCGTACCGTTGTGTCTTCTCACCGTTACATTCTGTAGATGTTTCAAAGTTCAGTTTGGAATTTTTTCATTTTTGTAGTGTTCATTTTTGCACTGAAAGTATTTTTGTGCTGTTATATCATGATTTACCTTGTCACTGTTACACTCTTTTGATGTTTCAAAGTTTATTTTGGAATTTTTGTCTCGAAATGTAAGACTTGGAATATTTTTAAGTGTTATTTCAGGGTCCACTGTGTCACTGCTACATTATGTTGATGTTTCAAAGGCCAGTTTGGGATTTTTTCCTTGAAATTTAAGACTTGGAATGTATTTGTAGTGGTTTACCATGTCAATGTTACATTCTGTCGATGTTTCAAAGTTAATTTGGAACTGAGACGCAAGACTTGGAATATCTCTTGTAGTGGTTTACCTTGTCACTGTTACATTCTGTAGATGTTTCAAAGTTCAGTTTGAAATTTTTTTAAAATGTAAGACTTGGAATAGTTTTGCAGTGGTTTACCTTGTCACTGTTACATTCTGTATATGATTCAAAGTTCATTTTGAAATTTGTTTTCACTGAAATGTAAAAATTAGAATATTTTTGTACTGTTATCTCATTATTTACCTTGTCACTGTTACACTCTCTTGATGCTTCAAAGTTCATTTTGAAATTTTTGTCTCGAAATGTAAGACTTGAAATATTTTTGCACTTTGTTCTCGTGGTTCACTATTTCACTGTTACATTCTATTGATGTTTCAAGGTTCATTTCGTGATTTTTTTTTCACTGAAATTTAAGACTTGGAATGCTTTTGTAGTAGTTCACCTTGTCAGTGTTACAGGCAAAGGGTTAAAAGAGACATGCGAAAAGTTAGGTTAATTTAATATCACTTAGCGTCGACGTTAAGTGACCTCAAATTAACCTAACGCTTTGTATGTCTCTCTTAACCCTTTGTCTAATACAGTGACAAGGTAAACCACAGCACTACAAAAAAAATATTCCATGTCTTATATTTCAGCGGAAAAATTTCAAAATTAGTTTTGAAACATCATGAGAAAGTAACAGTGACAAGGTAAACGTCGAGACAACTCTGCAAAACTATTCCAAGTCTTACATTTAAACAAAAAAAATCCAAATGAACTATGAAACGTTAAAAGAATGTAACAGTGAAAAGGTAAACCACTAAAAAAATATTCCAAGTCTTACATTTTAACGAAAAATTCCAAATGAACTTTAAAACATCAACTGAAATGTAACTGTGTTATGGTAAATGACTAAAAAAATATTCCAAGTCTTAAATTTCAACGAAAAAATTCCGAAACTAAATTTGAAACATCAACAGAATGTAGCAGTGACATGGTGAACCACGAGAAAGCAGTTCAAAAATGTTTCAAGTCTTATATTTCGAGACAAAAATTCCAAAATGAACTTTGAAACATCAATAGAGTGTAACAGTGACAAGGTAAATCATGAGATAATACTACAAAAATATTCCAAGTCTTATATTTCAACGAAAAAATTCCATACTGAACTTTGAAACATCAACAGAATGTAACAGTGACAAGGTAAACCACTACAAGAAATACTCCAAGCCTTAAGTTTCAATGAAAAAATCCCAAATGAACTTTGAAACATCAAGAGAGTGTAACAATGATATCGTAAACCACTACAAAAATATTCCAAGTCTTAAATTTCAATGAAAAAATCCCGAACCGAACTTTGAAACATCAACAGAATATAGCAGTGACATGGTGAACCATGTGACAACAGTACCAAAATATTCCAAGTCTTACATTTCGAGACCAACGTTCCAAAATGAAATTCGAAACATCAAAAGAGTGTAACAGTGACAAGGTAAATCATGAGATAACACTACAAAAATATTCCAAGTCTTACATTTCAATGAAAAAATTCCAAACTGAACTTTGAAATATCGATGTTTGACATGTAATCCAAGATATTTCTAATAAGATAACAAACGGGGAGAGGTTTACCAGGCAAGTTGATTAGCGCTAACTCAGTCTCGAAAATCTGAGTATATATATATAAAATATCAACCACATTATTCCGGCCAATTCACGTACTTAGCCGGGAATCTGGTTATTGAGCAAGTTCCTTTAAGCCCACACATTTCAGGGTGTGTATTTTTATCTTAATAAAAAGTAGTATTTAAAACTTGGTATTTTATATTTTGCGTTTTAATATTTTTACTAAAATCAAATTTTGACTCAATTAGTCTGTCTTACTGCAATATTAATAACTCTCAGTGCAACCATACTTAAGAAACTCGTTTTTCACACTATCAGCACCTGGAAACTTATTATTTTCTAATTCTTTTATTACTGTGACTAATTACTCTTCACAAAACAAATCTTCCTTGACATCCAAGGTATCAAAAACATTATTACTTGTACTCCTGTTCCTATATTAAAAGTCCGAATTGACTACTACCTCTCAATTAATTAACATGCCAGTACAATGTTTTACTATCATGCCGTCTAGCTGCATCTTCCAGATCCTTGGCAATTTTATCTATGGCCTCCACTTTGAACCTCCTTAGTTCATATTTTAATGCTTTCTCTACTTTCTTTACATTTATTTTGCTTTCATTTGATCTATCACTTAGATAATTCTTGTGCAAGCCCCTTCTCTTCTCTATTAGACAAAAAGCTTTTTCACGAATATTCCTAGCTTCAGTCCCAACATTCTTCCATAACACACCATCAGCAACTTCAAAAATTGTTTTCCTATATTTATGCCAACCATCTTCCAAACTGTGAAACTTTAAACTCTTTAGTTTAGTATTCAACTGTTCCTGGAAAGTTTCTCTCAGATTCTCTTCCTGGAGTCTACCAGCATCATAACTTCCCGGGAGGTAGTTACCCTTACGAAATTTCCATTTTAAATTAACTCTAGACACTACTAGATGGTGATATTTACGTTTAGCATCAATAACAGCATTCCTATATACCCTAGCATCTTGTATTGATTCCGCCAATCTTTGGTTTACTAAAACATAATCATTAAGTTTGCTGCATTATCATCACGTGAATACCATGTTAATTTATGGGACATTTTATGACCAAACACCGTATCGGTTTTAACGAGATTGTTATACAGACAAAATTGCAGAAGTCTGTAGCCATTATTGTTTTCTTTTCCTAAATCAAATTTACTTGGGGTAGGATACAATCTATACCTATTTCTACTGACCTGGGTGTTAAAATATACTGGTAAGATTATCATATTTCTACCTTGGACCCTGTCAATTTGCTCCTGTGACTATAAGTAAAATTCATCTGTGTCACAAGTATCTCCGTCAGTCGGTTCTACAGGGGCATATACTACTTTAACTGATACCCTGAATATTTAGTCATAAAATGAGCAATTAGTACTCTATTATTAATACCTTCCCAGCCTAAAAAAAATTAGCAGCTTCATTATTCATAATTAGCCCTACTCCCTGTATATGTATCTCATCCTTACTAACTGAGTAAACAAATTCTATATCATCTAATTTCATGTTTCCTACCCCTGAGATATCAGTTTCTGAAACCTCTAAAAGGTCCAGTTCGAATTTTTTTAATTTTTCAGTCAATTCGTCGAACGATAGTCATTTTTTAACGTCGTAATATACCAAGTCCCAAATTTCATGTTCTTTAAATCATTGAAATTGTTTTGGTCTCAGGAAACGAAATGATCCCGGATACCAAAGTGCTTAAGCTGGCTTAGGACCAGACCGCAAGAAGTTCCTGGGATCTCCATTATGAATAGAAGCTTTGTACAATCATCGGCCCATATTAGGCACAACTTGGTTTTCAGCACTTGGAAATACTCTCATATCAATATGAGTTGAAATCCTGCACAGACAGTCACAAGCCTATTACCTCCGACTCATTATATATTCATGCCTTTAAATATTATGCTACTACGGGAGGCACTGCATAGTAGATAAATTAACTAGGAAGCGATTTTTTCAGCTGGACAATGTCCGTCAAAACAGACAAAGCGCAGAAGAATTATCCACTAATCAGAATCCCATGCGAATGCTTTGTTGTTTATTAAGCTATAATTTCCTCGAAGGGGCGCAATTCCTCAAGTTGAAATAGAGTTGACGGCAAGGTCACCAGTCTCACAGGTATCCTTAAAAGGCCGAAGCAGCCCATTACATATGCCATTGTCCAAAGATTACGCCCTAATGCAGTTTTTCTTCTATAAAGGATCCTCCCACAATGGTGTTCTGTGTCAGCATGCAATTTAACCCATTACTGGGAGAAGGTTTGCAGCTCACGGCACGTTTCGACATGTTGGTGGGCCCTGATGAGAGTACATTTGAGGGACCCTCTTCCTCCTTCAACTGTGTTTATGGCCTCGGGTGAGGGTGCCCCAATTTCTATTATGGACTCCCAGGGACAACATCACTCTTGGTCCGTGCCTCCTGTGGAGGTACCCTACAGATCTATAGGGCTTTCCCCTAACGCCACATGGGGACACGCTGAGTGGCCTGGAGGAGGCCCCTTAAAGCTTGCAAATGATAAATACATTTTTTACAATTAAAATTTAGCTGTCCTAAATAATAATCAAATATTAATGTTGCTATCTATTTTATAGCAAAAAGGATAAAGACAGAGTCGTCAGTAACTTATGATAAGTAACCTCTGCATCCCAATGTTTTGTCAAAAAGGTGGACAAATCGCACCATTTTGAGCAAGAATCACTCGAGTATTTTCAATTTGTAAGGTCGAAGAGCCAAGCTGGGCCAGTGACTGGTTTCCTTGAAATTGTAAATATTTGAAATACCATATATACCACATAAAAGACTAAGGCCTAGAAGTAGCCTGAAACAGGACTAACTATGATTTCACTTATATGGGACAGGAATATTTTCAATTATAAATCTGCCAGAACAGGTTGCCAGATCTCCACTGAATTCATCGGAAGCAAAAGGAAGTTTCCAAGTTGTCCTTTTGATGCGTCCAAACACACTATGGCTTCCGCAACGGAGGGGAAATAACGCTCCTCTTATTCCCTCCCTGGTTGCGTTCATGGCAGACTGAAGACTGGCAGACATGGCGCTCTTTACGCTAAAGTTTGACTTTCTCACAACTCTATTTTTTTTACAATGAAAAATTTTAGCGTAAAGAGCGAGGCGTTGAGGAGGGGACAGCCCCTTTCATATACGGAATAATTTCTGTTCGTTTTAAGTTTCAATGTCGCTCCTTACTTTCAGTTAAAAAAACTTGTTTTTTTATTTAATCCCTTTAAAAATTTTACCTAGAATACGTACAATAAAGAACCTTCAGGTTGTTCATAGTCCTTTTGTTTTTAAAGTCATTGTTTAGAGTCAATTAAAGCGAATAAATCTTTAATATATATATTTAGCAATTACTGACTTTAGCTATTCTGTTGTTTGAAAATTGCCCCAAATCTCCGTGTCATTAACGAATGGGGGACATTGCTAACAGCTTCTTTCAAAAGTTTCTACGGGAAATGGCCAATATGAATAAGAGACATCGAAATCTGAGAGGTTGAAAACCCTACCTTTGGGGTTATTGCCCTTTATTACTTCGATAAAAATTAAAACAAGATTGTGCCCAATGCGTGCTGCTTCCAAACGAAATGTCAAATATCATGCTTCTTTATTAAATTTTGAATATAATGAATCATGCTATTTTTCAAAGAGTAAATTGGAAGAAATCATTCAAAATGGAAAACATACTATTTTTTCTGTTTACTAACTTGGACCTAAATCTATCGAGAAGGTGCTAAATAAACATTAAAAATACTGTTTGCCCCACTAGCTAAAGACAGTAGAAACACTTTCAAATGATAAAGATAAACTAGAATTCAAAAACATTTCGTGTAGGAATCCTATGGAGTTTAAATTTTTCGGGTACTTTGTGTTTATTACTGAGTACACAGGAGAACAATGAAGTCCACACAAATTGGCGGCTGTTTTTTACGCAGTAGTTTAATCAAATATTTAACTAGACAAATACTCGTAACATGTCGGCCTTTCTGGTCGTATTGAGTGGCTAAAGGAACTTTTTAAATATGGAAAAGTTTAACTAGACAAAATAAATGAAACCATTAAAGATATGATATACACTGAAGGTGACAAAGCTAAGTTAGACAGAAAAATGTGCTAAATTTGAAAAGAATAAACTTGGCAAATGGTCTAAAAACAATAGAAGACGTTCGGTTCACGACTATAACCATATTACGGGTATTTATGACATATTTTGCATAGTGTTTCTAATTTTTTTTTTTTACAACAAGCTTTACATGCCTATTTCTTTTCACAATCTTTCCTAGCGTTGCCTATAGTAAAGGCCATACGGCTCCAATGTTTTATTATTATTATAATTTTTTTTCCAGAGGCACTTCACATGGAAGGATTCGTCGTAGAAGCTTCAAAGGGGGCTCATTTGATTTAAAATCAAGAGTTCTAGTGCCCTTTTAATAGTAAAAAATGATTGGAGGGCAACTAGCCCCCCACGCCCATCATTCCCCCAAACACATCCAATCAAAATTTTGAGAAAGCCATTTTGTTCAGCGCAGTTGGTTTCCAGATAGAAAATATGTTTTTGAGGAGGACACTCCCCCACAACTCTCAGGGCAATGGTTGTAAGTTATGCCCTACGGGCATATGCGGTTTTTATAGAAGGCGTTGTCGTAGAAACTCCAAAAAAGGCTAATTCGATTGAAAATTAAAGGGCTAGTGCCTTTTTTAATAGTCGAAAGTGATTGGAGTGTAACTAGCCCCCCCCCCCCCCCCCACGCCCATCATTTCCCCAAACACATCCAATCAAAATTTTGAGATAGCCATTTTGTTCAGCGTAGTTGATTTCCAGATAGAAAATATGTTTTTGAGGAGGACACTCCCCCACAACCCTCAAGGCAAGGGTTTTACGTTATACCCTGGGGGCATATAAGGTTTTTATAGAATGCGTTGTCGTAGAAACTTCAAAACATGCCCAATCGATTGGAAATTAAAGGGCTAGCTCCCTTTTAAATAGTCTAAAGTGATTGGAGCATAACATTTCCCCAAACACATCCAATCAAAATTTGAGATTGCCATTTTGTCCAGCGTAGTTGATTTCCATATGGAATATATTTTTGAGGAGTACACTCCCCCGCAACCCTCAGGGGAAGGGTTTTAATTTATACCCTGGGGGCATATAAGGTTTTTATAGAAGGCATTGTCGTAGAAACTTCAAAAAAGGCTCATTCGACTGGAAATTCAAAAAGCTAGTGCCCTTTTTAATAGTCGAAAGTGAGTGGAGGGCAACTAGTCCCCCCCATGCCCATTATTCCCCCAAATGCATCCAATCAAAATTTTGAGATAGCCATTTTGTTCAGCGTAGTTGATTTCCAGATAGAAAATATGTTTTTGGGGAGGACACTCCACCCACAACCCTCAGGGCAAGGGTTTTTAGTTATGCCCTGGGGGCATATAAGGTTTTTATAGAAGGCATTGTAGTAGAAACTTCAAACAGGCTCATTAGATTGGAAATTAAAGGGCTAGTGCCCTTTTAATGGTCGAAAGTGATTGGAGTACAACTAGTCCCCCCCATGCCGATCATTTCCCCAGACACATCCAATCAAACTTTTGAGATAGCCATTTTTTTCAGCGTAGTTGATTCCAGATAGAAAATAAGTTTTTGAGGAGAAAACTCCCCAACAATCCTCAGGGCAAGGGTTTCAAGTTATGCCCTGGGGGCATATAAGGTTTTTTTAGAAGGTGTTGTCGTAGAAGCTTCAAAACAGGCTCATTCGATTGGAAATTAAAGGGCTAGTGCCCTTTTTAATAGTCGAAAGTAATTGGAGTGCAACTAGCCCCCCCCCCACCGACGCCCATCATTCCCCTAAACACATCCAATCAAAATTTTGAGATAGCTATTTTGTTCAGCGTAGTTGATTACCATATAGAAAATATGTTTTTGAGGAGGACACTCCCCCACAACCTTCAGGGCAAGGGTTTTAAGATTTGACCTGGGGGCATATAGGGTTTTTATAGAAGGCGTTGTCGTAGTAACTTCAAAAAAGGCTCATTCGATTGGGAATTCAAACAGATAGTGCCCTTTTTAATAGTCGAAAGTGATTGGAGGGCAACTAGCCCCCCCATGCCCATCATTCCCCCAAACACATCCAATCAAAATTTTTTAGATAGCCATTTTCTTCCGCTTAGTTGATTTCCAGATAGAAAATACGTTTTTGAGGAGGACACTCCCCCACAACCCTCAGGGCACGGGTTTTAAGTTATGCCCTGGGGGCATATGAGGTTTTTTCAGAAGGTGGTGTCGTAAAAACTTCAAAAAAGGCTCATTTAATTGGAAATTCAAAGGGCTAGTGCCCTTTTTAATAGTCGAAAGTGATTTGAGGGCAACTAAACCCCTATCACGCCCACCTTTTCCCCAAACACATCCAATCAAAATTTTGAGACAACCATTTTATTAAACATAGTTTTAAGTTCTAGAAATTAGGTCTTTAAGGATGACAACTTCCCCACAGCCCTCAGGGCAAGAGTGGTAATTTAAGTATTCTCCGAATCCTTCCCATTATTTCTTATGGAAGGGATGGTTGTATAAACTTTGGAGAGGTCTCATTTGACTGAAAATTGAAAGTTCTTGTTCACTTTTTAAGAGTCAAAAGAGATTGGCGGGTGACCAGCCCCCCCCCCTCCTCCACGCCCTAAATGCATTAGATAAAAATTTTGAGATTGAAATTTTGTTAAAATGATTCAAAGTTCTGATAACAAAAAACTCCGGTGTCGACACAGCCCACCAGGGCCCGAGGGTAGGCGTTGTAAATTATGCTCTGGGGCATAACTTACTAAAGGGGGTTTTTAACTTATGGGAAGGGGTTAGGTATGGGAAGAATACATAGGAAATCTATTACAGTTATCCAATTATAAGGTTAAAATACATACTCTTAGATAGATGTAAAATTGCTTTGGCACACAAAATCCTATTAAGGTCAATTCCAAACAGTCGTGACCCCTTTGTGTCAGCAAGTGAAATGGTCTAAACCCCCTTATGGGAGCTATTTTTCAATCCATTCATTGTTGTCAATTGCTGTCCACAAGTTATGCAAGCTGTTAATTGTTCATATATAAGGTTTTTGTCAAAGAGGTAATCGTATAGACTTTGAAAAAACCCTCATTTGATTTAAATTGAAAGTTCTAGATCCGTTTTTTAAAGTCAAGAATAATCGGACAGTAAGCATCCCCCCCCCCCATTTCATAAGAACTTAAAACTTTTTGCAATCAAAAACGAACAAAAATTAATTTAAAAAAAAAAATTAAGTTTTTCAAAGTTTTTAAAATAAAATTAAAATTCATTTTACGTTTAAGCACAGGAGATACAAAAAACTGTTAAAAATTTAACACGACACAACAAGGAATTACTGTCAAAGAATAAATTGACCTCAAAACGAACAGAAATAGATTGAAAAGGCATAGGAAGAAATATAGAGTACGTAATAATATAAATTAATAAATAGATATTAAAGCAATTAATACCTATATTGAACATGAAAATCAAGCTTAAAACGAAAACAAATATTTTGCTATTAAATTATAAATGAAACTTAAAACGAACAGAAATTAAATAACAATCAATGCGAAACAACATACAATATATATTAATGTAAATGAATAAATAAATCTTAAAACGAGTGAAACTTAAATTGAATGTGCAAATCAAGTTTGAATCGAATAAAAATAACTACAAACAAGAGTTTGGGTATCGTCTCATTGCAGAAGCCTAAAACCTACTGCGTCATGAGTAGAATGGCCTTATTGACTCCCACGATGACCACGTGGTTTATGGTTTTCTCAGTGAGAATGAAAAAACAGATGAAATTCTCACTTGAAAAACCATGAATTTTTCAAATTCTCAATATAAAAACCATGAATATACAAATTCTCTCTAGAAAAACAATGACTTTGCTCACGTGTATGTGTTAAGGTAGGGTATTTAAAGTGAGAAATTGAAAATTCATGGATTTACAAGTGAGAATTTGAAAAATTAATGGTTTTCCAAGTGAGAATTTGAAAAACAGGAACTTTCTCACTTGGAAAACCATAAACCACGTGGTCCTGTCACGAGTTTCTCACTTGGACAACCATAAACCACGTGGTGCTGTCACGAGTCAGAACACCTGTGCTGTCGACCTCAATTCACATATCGTGAATCAATAATTCCACTTAGAAACAACAAATTAATTTCCCTTTCTTGACAGATCAATCAATCAATGACATCATCTATCAGACTTTAAATTTCCCTTTCTTGACAGATCAATCAATCAATGACATCATCTGTCAGACTTTAAAAATTTTAGCCTAGAAACATTTCTCCAGGAATAGATCCAAAATCATTAATGTCTTTGCCTCGGGAACAGTTCTACTGGTCGAACTCCAAAGGATATTAATAACCACAGGCCATGGAAACAATTAGGCAAGAAACATCTTAGCGATGAATTGTTTTAGCGCGCGAAAAGGTTTCCATATAATTTGAAATGCATTGACGCAGAGATGCCAATAACAAAGGAACACGCTGAATTTGCGTTTAGGGATTATTTGGGCGAAACAGTTTTAGACAGTTTATGGAACTATTTCGGTGAAACAGATAGAGACATTTTAAAAGAAGATTTTTGAATAGATTTTGGAGGAGGTTTTGAGTGTGGTCGTTATAATACACAATTTTCATTTGAACAGTGTTGTGAGGTCCTCTAACCCAACCCCAAAGGGTTCCAATCCTCCTACCCCAACCCCGAAGGAAGCCCCCGGTCCTCAAAGCCCCCCAAACTCCCAAAGGTTCCGATCCCCCTACCACAACCCCGAAGGAAGCCACCGGTCCTCAAAGGTTCTCTGGGCTTCCAAAGGACCCCCCCCGGACACCCAAAGACCCTCACCCAGTCCCCAAAGGTGTCCAGGCACCCAAAGGGCCCCAGACCCTAAAAAGGCCAGACCCGAGCCCCAAAGGCCCTCCCCGGGCCCCCAAGGTACACCCGACCCCCCAAAGCCCTCCCCCGGCCCCCAACGTCCCCCAGTACCCCCAAAGCCCACCCCCGGGCCCCCAAGGTCCACCCCATCCCCCCAAGCCCTACCCCGGTCCCCCAAGGCCCTCACCGGGCTCCCCGGACTCCCCAAGGGCCCCCATTGCACTACCCCACCCCCGACCGAGGCCTCCGGTCCGCAAAGGTCCCCCAGGCTCCCAAAGGACCCACTGGACCCACACCCACCCTCACCGGGTCCCCACCGGTCCACAGGGCTCCCATCGGGACCACCGGACCCCAACGGGACCCCTCGACCCCACCGGTCCACCCCCGGTCCTCACGGGTCGCTCAGACCCCCCACGGACCCACCGGGCCCCTAAGGGCCCAATCGGGGCTCAAGGGCTCCCCGGACCCCCAAAGGCCCTCACCCGGTCCTCAAAGGTCCACCGGGCTCCTAAAGGACCAGTCGGTCCTCAAGGACCCTCTCAGACGGGCAAAGACCCTCCCCAGACCCCCCAAGGCTCACCCCGGTCCCCAAAGGTCCCCTCAGGCGCCCATATGACCCCACCACCCCACAATGGCCCCAGGCTCCCCAAACGCCCACCCCCGCCCCCTCCCAAGAACCCCCTCTCCATTTTTAACACTTTTTATTGCTTTATTTTATACGTTTAGAACAAGTTCCTTTCATAATGTCCCTCCTAAACCCATTTTCCAACTTGAAGTACTTATCTTTTTCACCCACTTTCTCAATGAAAAAGAAATTAGTTTTTAATCAATTCTAATTTTCCAAATAATATAAAAATTTTCCACTATATTTCAGATCTGTCTCGAAGAGATGAAAAATTTAAAATACTGTTCCAAATTTTTCGCAGAAGATAAAAAAAGTTCAAGTTTTCTTCTGAATTTTACCAAAGAACGTGCTTCAATTCTAATTTCTCCAGATAAAACAAAAATCTTCCACGTCAGTTATTTATTTCACAAAGACATAAAGAAATTTAAAGTTCAATTCTAAATTTTTCGGTGGAAGATGGAAAAAGCAATACCATACTTGTGAATATTTTCCCGGAAGAGAAAAAGTTCTAGTTCAATTTACATTTTCCTCAATGAAGTCAAGGAAAGTTCAAGTTCTCTTCTGAATTTTACCAAAGAACACGCTTCAATTATAATTTTTTCAGAGAAAACAAAAATCTTCCACTTCAGTTCTTTATTTCGCAAAGAAATAAAGAAATTTAAATTTCAATTCTAAATTTTTCGGTGGAAGATAGAAAAAGCAATACCATACTCGTGAATATTTTCGCGGAATATAAAAAGTTCTAGTTCAATTTAAAATTTCCTCAATGAAGTCAAGGAAAGTTCAAGTTCTCTTCTTAATTTTACTAAAGAATAAAATTCAATTATAATTTCAACAGATAAAATAAAAATCTTCCAATTAATTTCTTTATTTCAAAAATACATAAATAAATTTAAAGTTCAATTCTAAATTTTTCGGTGGAAGATAGAAAAAGTAATACCATACTTGTGAATATTTTCCCGGAAGATAAAAAGTTCTAGTTCAATTTACAGTTTCCTCAATGAAGTCAAGGAAAGTTCAAGTTCTCTTCTGAAATTTACCAAAGAACACGCTACAATTCTAATTTTTTCAGAGAAAACAAAAATCTTCCACTTCAGTTCTATATTTCGCAAAGACATAAAGAAATTTAAAGTTCAATTCTAAATTTTTCGGTGGAAGATAGAAAAAGAAATACCATACATGTGAATATTTTCCCGGAATATAAAAAAGTTCTAGTTCAATTTAAAATTTCCTCAACGAAGTGAAGAAATGTTCAAGTTTTCTTCTGAATTTTACTAAAGAACAAAATTCAATTCTAATTTAATCAGATAAAATAAAAATCTTCCACTTCAGTTCTTTATTTCACAAAGACATAAAGAAATTTAAAGTTCAATTCTAAATTTTTCGGTGGAAGATAGAAAAAGTAATACCATACTTGTGAATATTTTCCCGGAAGATAAAAAGTTCTAGTTCAATTTACAGTTTCCTCAATGAAGTCAAGTATAGTTCTAGGTCTAGACTGAATTTTACAACAGAACATTATTCAATTATAATTTAGTCAGAGAAAACAAAAATCATCCACTTCAATTCCATATTTCACAAAGACATAAATAAATTTATAGTTAAAAACTAAAATTTTATGAGGAATATAGAAAAAGAAATACCAAACTTGTGAATATTTTCCCGGAAAATAAAAAGTTCTAGTTCAATTTATAATTTCCTCAACGAGGTGAAGAAAGGTTCAAGTTCTCTTCTGAATTTTACCAAAGAACAAAATTCAATTCTAATTTCACCAGAGAAAATAAAAATCTTCCACTTCAGTTCTCTATTTCACAAAGACATAAAGAAATTTAAAGTACAATTCTAAATTTTTCGGTGAAAGATAGAAAAAGTAATACCATACTTGTGAATATTTTCACTGAAGATAAAAAGTTCTAGTTCAATTTACAATTTCCTCAACGAAGTCAAGTAATGTTCAAGTTCTCTTCTGAATTTTACCAAAGAACACTATTCAATTCTAATTTCACCAGAGAAAATAAAAATCTTCCACTTCAGTTCTCTATTTCACAAAGACATAAAGAAATTTAAAGTTCAATTCTAAATTTTTCTATGGAAGATAGAAAAAGTAATACCATACCTGTGAATATTTTCACGGAAGATAAAAAGTTCTAGTTCAATTTGCAATTTCCTCAACGAAGTGACGAAAGGTTCAAGTTCTCTTCTGAATTTTACTAAAGAACAAAATTCAATTCTAATTTCACCAGAGAAAATAAAAATCTTCCACTTCACTTATTTATTTCACAAAGACATAAAGAAATTTAAAGTTCAATTATAAATTTTTCGGTGGAAGATAGAAAAAGTAATACCAAACGTGTGAATATTTTCACTGAAGATAAAAAGTTCTAGTTCAATTTACAATTTCCTCAACGAAGTGAAGAAAAGTTCAAGTTCTCTTCTGAATTTTACCAAAGAATAAAATTCAATTCTAATTTCACCACAGAAAATAAAAATCTTCCACTTCAGTTCATTATTTCACAAAGACATAAAGAAATTTAAAGTTCAATTCTAAATTTTTAGGAGGACGATAGAAAAAGAAATACCATACTTATGAATATTTTCATTGACAATAAAAAGTTCTAGTTCAATTTACAAGTTCCTCAATGAAGTCAAGTAAATTTCAAGTTCTCTTCTGAATTTTAACACAGAAAAAAATTCAATTCTAATTTCACCAGAGAAAACAAAAATCTTCCACTTCAGTTCTTTATTTCACAAAGACATAAATATATTTAAAGTTCAATTCTAAATTTTTAGGTGGAAGATAGAAAAAGTACTACCATACCTGTGAATATTTTCCCAGGAAAATAAAAAGTTCTAGTTCAATTTACAATTTCATCAAAGAAGTCAAGGAAAGTTCAAGTTCTCTTCTGAATTTTACCAAAGAACAAAATTCAATTCTAATTTCACCAGATAAAATAAAAATCTTCCACTTCAGTTCTCTATTTCACAAAGACATAAATAAATTTAAAGTACAATTATAAATTTTTCGGTGGAAGATAGAAAAAGTAATACCATACCTGTGAATATTTTCACTGTAAATAAAAAGTTCTAGTTCAATTTACATTTTCCTCAACGAAGTGAAGAAATGTTCAAGTTCTCTTCTGAATTTTACCAAAGAAAAAAATTCAATTCTAATTTCACCAGAGAAAATAAAAATATTCCACTTCAGTTCTCTATTTCACAAAGACATAATGAAATTTAAAGTACAATTCTAAATTTTTCGGTGGAAGATAGAAAAAGTAATACCATACCTGTGATTATTTTAACGGACTATAAACAGTTCTAGTTCAATTTACAATTTTCTCAAAGAAGTGAAGGAAAGTTCAAGTTCTCTTCTGAATTTTAATAAAGAACAAAATTCAATTCTAATTTCACCAGAGAAAATAAAAATCTTCCACTTCAGTTCTCTATTTCACAAAGTCATAAAGAAATTTAAAGTTCAATTCTAAATTTTTCGGTTGAAGATAGAAAAAGAAATACAAGACTTGTGAATATTTCCCCGGAAGATAAAAAGTTCTAGTTCAATTTACAGTTTACTCAAAGAAGTCAAGTAAAGTTCAAGTTCTCTTCTGAATTTTAAAAAAGACAAAAATTCAATTCTAATTTCACCAGATAAAATAAAAATCTTCAACTTCAGTTCTTTATTTCACAAAGACATAAAGAAATTTAAAGTACAATAATAAATTTTAGGTTGAACATAGAAAAAGCAATACAATACGTGTGAATATTTTCCCTGAAAATAAAAAGTTCTAGTTCAATTTACAATTTCCTCAACGAAGTGAAGAAAGGTTCAAGTTCTCTTCTGAATTTTACTAAAGAACAAAATTCAATACTAATTTCACCAGAGAAAATAAAAATCTTCCACTTCAGTTCTCTATTTCAAAAACACATAAAGAAATTTAAAGTTCAATTCTAAATTTTTCGGTGGACGATAGAAAAAGTAATACCATACCTGTGAATATTTTCCCGGAAGATAAAAAGTTCTAGTTCAATTTAAAATTTTCTCAACGAAGTGAATGAATGTTCAAGTTCTCTTCTGAATGTTAATAAATAACAAAATTCAATTCTATTTTCACCAGAGAAAATAAAAATCTTCCACTTCAGTTCTCTATTTCACAAAGACATAAAGAAATTTAAAGTTCAATTCTCAATTTTTCGGTGGAAGATAGAAAAAGTAATACCATACCTGTGAATATTTTCACGGAAGATAAAAAGTTCTAGTTCAATTTAAATTTTTCTCAACGAAGTCAAGGAAAGTTCAAGTTCTCTTCTGAATTTTCTCAATGAACACACTTCAATTCTAATTTATCCAGAGAAAACAAAAATCTTCGACTTCATTTCCTTATTTCGCAAAGACATAAAGAAATTCAAAGTTCAATTCTAAAATTTTCGCTGGAAGATAGAAAAAGTAATACCATACTTGTGAATATTTTCACGGAAGATAAAAAGTTCTAGTTCAATTTAAAATTTTCTAAACGAAGTCAAGGAAAGTTCAAGTTCTCTTCTGAACTTTACCAAAGAACACGCTTCAATTCTAATTTTTTCAGAGAAAACAAAAATCGTAAACTTCAGTTCTTTATTTCACAAAGACATAAAGAAATTTAAAGTTAAATTCTAATTTTTCTGTGGGTAATTGAAAATTAATTCCATACTTGTGATTATTTTTACGAAAGATAAAAAGTTCTACTTCAATTTTAAATTTCCCCGGAAGATAAAAAGTTCTAGTTCAACTTGCTATTATCTTTGTGAAAACACACAAACTCAGAAAAAATGTTCAATGTTCCTTTAGTACCTATGCAATTAGACTAAAAATGAAGATATTTATGCAGAGTTTCAACTCGCTATGGCTAAGTTTGCTAAAAACAAGCTATTTTCTTGCGAAAACACACAAAATCAGAAAAAAAATGTTCAATGTTCCTTAAGCACCTACGCAATTAGGATTAAATGAAGATATTTATGCAGAGTTTCAACTCGATATGGCTAAGTTTTCTAAGAACAAGCTATTTTCTTGCGAAAACACACGAAATCAGAATAAATATTGTTAGGTTAGGTTAAGTTAGATTAGGTTAGGTTAGCCTACGTCCGCGCGCATATAGATTAAGTTAGGTTAGGTTAAGTTAGGTTAGGTTAAGTTAGGTTAGGCTTGGTTAGCATAGGTACGCGCGAGTACGTTGGCTAACCTAGCCGAACCGAACTTAACCTAACCTAACTTAATCTAACCTAACTTAACCTATATGCGCGCGTACGTAGGCTAACCTAACCTAATCTAACTTAACCTAACCTAACAATATTTTTCTGATTTCGTGTGTTTTCGCAAGAAAATAGCTTGTTTTTAGCAAACTTAGCCATATCGAGTTGAAACTCTGCATAAATATCTTCATTTAAGCCTAATTGCGTAGGTGCTAAGGAACATTGAACATTTTTTCTGATTTTGTGTGTTTTCGCAGAAAATAGCTTGTTTTTAGCAAACTTAGCCATAGCGAGTTGAAACTCTGCATAAATATCTTCATTTTTAGTCTAATTGCATAGGTACTAAAGGAACATTGAACATTTTTCTGAGTTTGTGTGTTTTCACAAAGATAATAGCAAGTTGAACTAGAACTT
Organism: Artemia sp. Qi Xiang Cuo; assembly: GCF_049724085.1. Lineage (NCBI taxonomy): Eukaryota > Metazoa > Arthropoda > Branchiopoda > Anostraca > Artemiidae > Artemia > Artemia sp. Qi Xiang Cuo. The sequence goes on along the minus strand of NC_142798.1, from coordinate 8,296,927 downwards.
TTATCTTCCGGGAAATTTAAAATTGAAGTAGAACTTTTATCTTCCGTAAAAATAATCACAAGTATGGCATTAATTTTCAATAACCCACCGAAAAATTAGAATTGAACTTTAAATTTCTTTATGTCTTTGTGAAATAAAGAACTGAAGTGTAAGATTTTGTTTTCTCTGAAAAATTAGAATTGAAGCGTGTTCTTTGGTAAAGTTCAGAGAGAACTTGAACTTTCCTTGACTTCGTTGAAAAATTTTAAATTGAACTAGAACTTTTATCTTCCGTGAAAATATTCACAAGTATGGTATTACTTTTCTATCTTCCATCGAAAAATTTAAATTGAACTTTGAATTTCTTTATGTCTTTGCGAAATAAGGAACTGAAGTGGAAGATTTTATTTTCTCTGGAGAAATTAGAATTGAAGTGTGTTCATTGAGAAAATTCAGAGAAGAACTTGAACTTTCCTTGACTTCGTTGAAAAATTTTAAATTGAACTAGAACTTTTATCTTCCGTGAAAATATTCACAGGTATGGTATTACTTTTCTATCTTCCACCGAAAAATTTAAATTGAACTTTAAATTTCTTTATGTCTTTGTGAAATAGAGAACTGAAGTGGAAGATTTTTATTTTCTCTGGTGAAATTAGAATTGAATTTTGTTCTTTAGTAAAATTCAGAGAGAACTTGAACTTTCCTTGACTTCGTTGAAAAATTTTAAATTGAACTAGAACTTTTATCTTCCGTGAAAATATTCACAGGTATGGTATTACTTTTTCTATCTTCCACCGAAAAATTTAGAATTGAACTTTAAATTTCTTTATGTCTTTGTGAAATAGAGAACTGAAGTGGAAGATTTTATTTTCTCTGGTGAAATTAGTATTGAATTTTGTTCTTTAGTAAAATTCAGAGAGAACTTGAACCTTTCTTCACTTCGTTGAGAAATTGTAAATTGAACTAGAACTTTTATTTTCGGGAAAATATTCACAAGTATGGTATTGCTTTTCTATCTTCCACCGAAAAATTAAATTGTACTTTAAATTTCTTTATGTCTTTGTGAAATAAAGAACTGAAGTGGAAGATTTTATTTTCTCTGGTGAAATTAGAATTGAATTTTGTTCTTTAGTAAAATTCAGAGAGAACTTGAACTTTCCTTGACTTCATTGAGAAACTGTAAATTGAACTAGAACTTTTATCTTCCGGGAAAATATTCACAAGTATGGTATTACTTTTCTATCTTCCACCGAAAAATTTAGAATTGAACTTTAAATTTCTTTATGTCTTTGTGAAATAGAGAACTGAAGTGGAAGATTTTTATTTTCTCTGGTGAAATTAGAATTGAATTTTGTTCTTTAGTAAAATTCAGAGAGAACTTGAACTTTCCTTGACTTCGTTGAGAAAATTTTAAATTGAACTAGAACTTTTATCTTCCGTGAAAATAATCACAGGTATGGTATTACTTTTCTATCTTCCACCGAAAAATTTAGAATTGTACTTTAAATTTCTTTATGTCTTTGTGAAATAGAGAACTGAAGTGGAAGATTTTTATTTTCTCTGGTGAAATTAGAATTGAATTTTGTTCTTTGGTAAAATTCAGAGAGAACTTGAACCTTTCTTCACTTCGTTGAGAAATTGTAAATTGAACTAGAACTTTTATTTTCCGGGAAAATATTCACAGGTATGGTATTACTTTTCTATCTTCCACCGAAAAATTTAAATTGTACTTTAAATTTCTTTATGTCTTTGTGAAATAGAGAACTGAAGTGGAAGATTTTATTTTCTCTGGTGAAATTAGAATTGAATTTTGTTCTTTGGTAAAATTCAGAGAGAACTTGAACTTTCCTTGACTTCATTGAGAAATTGTAAATTGAACTAGAACTTTTATTTTCCGGGAAAATATTCACAAGTATGGTATTGCTTTTCTATCTTCCACCGAAAATTTAGAATTGAACTTTAAATTTCTTTATGTCTTTGTGAAATAAAGAACTGAAGTGGAAGATTTTGTTTTCTCTGGTGAAATTAGAATTGAATTTTGTTCTTTGGTAAAATTCAGAGAGAACTTGAACTTTCCTTGACTTCATTGAGAAATTGTAAATTGAACTAGAACTTTTATCTTCCGGAAAATATTCACAAGTATGGTATTACTTTTTCTATCTTCCTCCTAAAAATTTAAATTGAACTTTAAATTTCTTTATGTCTTTGTGAAATAAAGAACTGAAGTGGAAGATTTTATTTTCTCTGGTGAAATTAGAATTGAATTTTATTCTTTGGTAAAATTCAGAGAGAACTTGAACTTTCTTCACTTCGTTGAGAAACTGTAAATTGAACTAGAACTTTTTATCTTCAGGGAAAATATTCACAAGTATGGTATTACTTTTTCTATCTTCCACCGAAAAATTTAGAATTGAACTTTGAATTTCTTTATGTCTTTGTGAAATAAAGAACTGAAGTGGAAGATTTTATTTTCTCTGGTGAAATTAGAATTGAATTTTGTTCTTTAGTAAAATTCAGAGAGAACTTGAACCTTTCTTCACTTCGTTGAGAAATTGCAAATTGAACTAGAACTTTTATCTTCCGTGAAAATATTCACAGGTATGGTATTACTTTTTCTATCTTCCACCGAAAAATTTAGAATTGAACTTTAAATTTCTTTATGTCTTTGTGAAATAGAGAACTGAAGTGGAAGAGTTTTATTTTCTCTGGTGAAATTAGAATTGAAGCGTGTTCTTTGGTAAAATTCAGAGAGAACTTGAACTTTCCTTGACTTCGTTGAGAAATTGTAAATTGCACGATAACTTTTTATTGTCCTTTAAAATATTCACAGGTATTGTATTACTTTTTCTATCTTTCCCCGATAAATTAGAATTGTACTTTAAATTTCTTAATGTCTTTGTGAAATATAGAAATGAAGTGGAAGATTTTTATTTTCTCTGGTGAAATTAGAATTGAATTTTGTTCTTTGGTAAAATTCAGAGAGAACTTGAACCTTTCTTCACTTCGTTGAGAAATTATAAATTGAACTAGAACTTTTATTTTCAGGAAAATATTCACAAGTATGGTATTGCTTTTTCTATCTTCCACCGAAAAATTTAGAATTGTACTTTAAATTTCTTTATGTCTTTGTGAAATAAAGAACTGAAGTGGAAGATTTTTGTTTTCTCTGAAAAATTAGAATTGAAGCATGTTCTTTGGTAAAATTCAGAGAGAACTTGAACTTTCCTTGACTTCATTGAGAAACTGTAAATTGAACTAGAACTTTTATCTTCCGGGAAATATTCACAAGTATGGTATTACTTTTTCTATCTTCCACCGAAAAATTTAGAATTGAACTTTAAATTTCTTTATGTCTTTGTGAAATAAAGAACTGAAGTGGAAGATTTTTATTTTCTCTGGTGAAATTAGAATTGAATTTTGATCTTTAGTAAAATTCAGAAGAAAACTTGAACCTTTCTTCACTTCGTTGAGAAATTGTAAATTGAACTAGAACTTTTTATTTTCCGGGAAAATATTCACCTTGATTTTATTGCTTTGTCGAACGTCCACCGAAAAATTAGAATTGTACTTTAAATTTCTTTATGTCTTTGTTAAATATAGAAGTGAAGTGGAAGATTTTTTTTTTCTGTGAAAAAATTAGACTTGAAGATTTTTATTTGGTAAAATTCAGAGAGAACTTGAACTTTCCTTGACTTCATTGAGAAACTGTAAATTGAACTAGAACTTTTATCTTCCGGGAAAATATTCACAAGTATGGTATTGCTTTTCTATCTTCCACCGAAAAATTTAAATTGAACTTTAAATTTCTTTATGTCTTTGTGAAATAAAGAACTGAAGTGGAAGATTTTTATTTTCTCTGGTGAAATTAGAATTGAATTTTGTTCTTTAGTAAAATTCAGAGAGAACTTGAACTTTCCTTGACTTCATTGAGAAATTTTAAATTGAACTAGAACTTTTATTTTCCGGGAAAATATTCACATGTATGGTATTGCTTTTCTATCTTCCACCGAAAAATTTAGAATTGTACTTTAAATTTCTTTATGTCTTTGCGAAATAAAGAACTGAAGTGGAAGATTTTGTTTTCTCTGAAAAAATTAGAATTGAAGCGTGTTCTTTGGTAAAATTCAGAAGAGAACTTGAACTTTCCTTGACTTCATTGAGAAACTGTAAATTGAACTAGAACTTTTATCTTCCGGGAAAATAGTCACAAGTATGGTATTGCTTTTTCTATCTTCCACCGAAAAATTTAGAATTGAACTTTAAATTTCTTTATTTCTTTGTGAAATACAGAACTGAAGTTGAAGATTTTTGTTTTCTCTGGAGAAATTAGAATTGGAGCACGTTCTTTGGTAAAATTCAGAAGAAAACTTGAACTTTTTTATCTTCTGCGAAAAATTTGGAACAGTATTTTAAATTTTTCATCTCTTCGAGACAGATCTGAACTAAAGTGGAAAATTTTTATATTATTTGGAAAATTAGAATTTATTAAAAACTAATTTCTTTTTCATTGAGAAAGTGGGTGAAAAGGATAAGTACTTCAAGTTGGAAAATGGGTTTAGGAGGGACATTATGAAAGGAACTTGTTCTAAAAGGATATAATAAAGCCATAAAAAGTGTTAAAAATGGAGAGGGTTCTTTGGAGGGTCCAGGGAGGGCGTTTGGGGATCCAGGGGCCATTGAGGGGTGGAGGGGAAAGATGGGCGCCGGTGGGGACCGGTGGGGACGGGGGGGCGCCGTGGGGGGGCTGGGGAGGGTGTGTGCACATCGGAGAGGGTCCGTGAGGACCGACAGGTCCTTTAGGAGCCCAGTGGACGTGTGAGGACCGGGGGGGGTCCTTGAGCACGGAGTGGGCCCTTTGGGGCCCGGTGGGTCCGTTGGGGGTCTGGGCGACCCTTGAGGACCTGGGGAGGACCTTTGGGGTCCGGGGGACCCTTTGGGGTCCGGTGGTCCCTTTGGGAGCCCGGTGGACCTTTGGGGACCAGGTGAGGGCCTTTGGGGGTCCAGTGGGTCCTTTGGGAGCCGGGGGGCCCGTGGAGGCCCGGATGCCGAGTGGGGTGGAGTTGGATATACAGCGGGAGCGGGGGGGAGCCCGGTGAGCCCGGGGAGGGCCGGGGGGGAGCGAGGGTGTGAGGGGGGGGAGCGGGGGTAACGGGGTTGCCCGGGGGGGAGGGCTGGGGGTGTGGGGGTGTACGGGTGGGGACCGGGGAGGGCTTTTGGGGGTCTGGTGGAGAGTGGGGGCCGGGGGAGGGCGTGTGGGGGTGGGGTCTGGCCTTTTTAGGGTCTGGGGCCCTTTGGGTGCCTGGGGACCTTGGGGGACGGGGTGTGGGTCTTGGGGGGGGGGGGGGGCCGCCCTTTGGAAGCCCTGAGAACCTTTGAGGACCGCTGGCTTCCTTCGGGGTTGTGGTAGGGGGATCGGAACCTTTGGGAGTTTGGGGGCTTTGAGGACCGGGGGCTTCCTTCGGGGTGGGGGTAGGAGGATTGGAACCCTTTGGGGTTGGGTTAGAGGACCTCACAACACTGTTCAAATGAAACTTGTGTATTATAACGACCACACTCAAAACCTCCTCCAAAATCTATTCAAAAATCTTCTTTTAAAATGTCTCTATCTGTTTCGCCGAAATAGTTCCATAACCTGTCTAAAACGGTTTCGCCCAAATAATCCCTAAACGCAAATTCAGCGTGTTCCTTTGTTATTGGCATCTCTGCGTCAATGCATTTCAAATTATATGGAAACCTTTTCGCGCGCTAAAACAATTCATCGCTAAGATGTTTCTTGCCTAATTGTGTCCATGGCCGGTGGTTATTAATATCCTTTGGAGTTCGACCAGTAGAACTGTTCCCGAGGCAAAGACATTAATGATTTCGGATCTATTCCTGGAGAAATGTTTCTAGGCGAAAATTTTTAAAGTCTGACAAATGATGTCATTGATTGATTGATCTGTCAAGAAAGGATGTCATTGATTGATTGATCTGTCAAGAAAGGGGAAATTAATTTGTTGTTTCTAAGGGGAATTATTGATTCACGATAGGTGAATTGAGGTCGACAGCACAGGTGTTCTGACTCGTGACAGCACCACGTGGTTTATGGTTTTCCAAGTGAGAAACTCGTGACAGGACCACGTGGTTTATGGTTTTCCAAGTGAGAAAGTTACTGTTTTTCAAATTCTCACTTGGAAAACCATGAATTTTTAAAATTATCACTTGAAAAAACATGAATTTACAAATTCTCACTTGAAAAAACATACAATCAGACAGAACGGTTACAAAATTCATGGTTTTTCATGTGAGAATTTGAAATTTCATGGTTTTACAAGTGATAATTTGAAAAATTCATGGTTTTTCAAGTGATAATTTCATCTGTATTTTCATTCTCACTGAGAAAACCATAAAGCACGTGGTCATCGTGGGAGTCAATAAGGCCCTTCTACTGTCATGGGCGCTTTACTGAAAATGAATTATATTACAAATGTTCTCTTTTGTACTTAATATTTAAAATAAGCATTAAAATTACAGTAAAATTTTGAACTGATGAGCTATAAGCAATTAATATCATTATGCATCAAATATTCGATTTTAATTTATTAGTTCTTTTCAAGATTAGTCAAGACAAATATAGTTTCACTACAAACATAATTTGGATACTGCCCCCTTCTTTAACTGTAAGAACCTAAAGCCTTCTGCGTCATTGGTGCTTTCATTAATATCATTATATATCTAATATTCAATCTGATTTTGTTTATACTTTCCAAGACTGTACAAGACTGATATAGTTTTGCCATTTTTTTTTAACTCTGCCATTTTTTCAAATTAATCGCGTTGGTTTGTTATGAAAACATTCTATGGCTTCTAGGCATTTCTATTTGAGCGGAAAACTGCACCTCAAACTTTGTGGAACATGCATTTTCTTGTATGAAACACCAAAATATAATAAAATGTCAAGTTTCGGAGTGTTCCACTACTCGCAAGCAAGTGCCATTGGTATTTTTAAATCCGCAAGGTCAATTTATGGGGTAGAGGGTAGAATAATTCTCGTAGCAGCCCCATTCCGTCGTAGTATGATTCACACTTCCAACACCTTGCGTCCGGACTATCATATAATCTTCCAAGCATACAATTACCCCAAATCAGTATCAATAAATAAATGAAACCCAAAACGAACAAATATTAAAATAAATATTAGAGTCAAACTCAAAACGAGCATAAATTAATATGAGTAGTGTTCAAAACCCCTATGCTTTCTAAAAGTCAGAATATAATTTGTACTTCAATGAAAAAAAATTCAAATGAGTTTACTGAAAAAATGTGCATTGTCAATTTAATATACATATGCTGATATTTATTCCCTAAAATCTTAATTAATGAAAGCATCGTTTTCAGTAAGGCGCTAATGACGCAGTAGGTTTTAGGCTTCTGTAGTAAGACGATACCCAAACTCTTGTTTGTAGTTATTTTATTCGATTCAAACTTGATTTGCATATTCAATTTAAGTTTCACTCGTTTTAAGATTTATTTATTCATTTACATTAATATATATATTGTATGTTTGTTCACATTGATTGTTATTTAATTTCTGTTCGTTTTAAGTTTCATTTATACTTTAAAAGCAAAATATCTCTTTTCGTTTTAAGCTTGATTTTCATATTCAATCTAAGCATTACTCGCTTTAAGATCTATTTATTCATTTATATTATTACTTGTTGTATGTTTTTTGCTATGATTGTTTATTTAATTTTTGTTCGTTTTAGGTTTCATTTATTCTTTAATAGTAATTTCTGGTTTGAATTTTAACAGGTATTTGTATCTCCTGAGCTGAAGTTTAAAATGGCCTTTACTTTTCTTTGAAAAACTTATTTTTCGGAAAGTTTTTTTTAGTTAATGACATAAAACATATATTGCTAGGTTTCTCAAAATAATGAAGAATAGTCCACGAAGCGTGTGAAAAAAAAGGACCTAACAGGGAACAAATTGCAAGAGAAATGATGCATTGACTACCCGTCTTCGAAAAAAGTGCAGATTCTAAATATACGAAGTTTTCTTTTCTAGCTGTTTAAAAAAAATGTTTTTTTTAGGTTGAGAGGGATTTTGAGGGGGAAAATTTCGTGTTTCCATATATTGGCGCACAGCAAAAGAATTGATGTCTAGAATAGTGTAATAGATCACAGTGATTATAAAAATAACTATTATTGGAACGTAAAATTAAAACACTGGTTTTTTGGAGGTTGAGGTTCATTTTAAGGAGGTGAAATTATTGCTTCTATGTAGGATAAAGGTGTAAAACAACAAATTAATGTTTAGAATAGGGTATTAGATCATGATGATTATGAAAATCAGCTTTATTTTAACGTGAAACAAGAAACTATATTTTTTAGGTTGAGGTTGATTTTGGGGAGGTAAAATTTGTGTTTCCATATAAAGGTGTACAACAACAAAAAATTATTGTCCAGAATAAAATACTAGATCATCGTGGATGAAAATCACCTTTGTGTGAATGTAAAATTAGACATTTTCATCGAAATATTCCATCAGTTTCATAACCCTTTCGTGACTGACGGGACCCCACAGACCAAGTATTTAAAATCCTTCGGGCACTTCTGAATTGTTCACTACAGTGATAAAACATGTTGACACTTCTCTTCACTGAGCTTTACGACACTGGAGATAATGTTGATTCAGCAAACACGGAAAAGTGTTCACTGCCTCTGACGAGGCTATAGAGTTTTTCATTGTTTATACTGTTACATTGGAAGGTCACAGAGACATGCAAAGTATAAAGGAATATCTGTCCTTCGCAGAAGTCGTCAAGAAATTTTTCCCTCCGACAGTTACTGTCGGAAAGGTCATGTATGGTAAAACTTTGAATACAATATATGGAAATGATAGACATACTGAGGAAGTTTATCTAAGCAGAGCGTACAAGGAACTGGAATCTTCATATTCATGTGGTTGATGCTATGTTGCTTTATTTTGCAGCGTCCAGCCACTTCCTATATGCGAAATCTGCCAGGGTGTACCTGCAAAATATGAAACAGCTGGAAACTACCAATCCCGACGTGTTTGACAATTTTTAGGACTGTAGATATGTTATCCACAGACCCAAAAAATTTTGGGTGGGTCTGTCATCATATCTGATCATTGAGGAGGTTCTCATGCGCTCGTTGAAAACTCGGTGGTCTTACAAGGTGAAGTGGCATGAATGAATTGCAGAGGTTGACTTGGTTACTTTCAGCACTAACTTGTAGTGCAATTAATTCATCGATGCAAAATTTTGCTAAAGTCCATTACGAGACACGCGGACAGCACTAAGCAATTAAAGAGTCGATGATTAAACGTGACAACCATGACACTAGCAAGCTTTATTGCTTTCTTGCTGACAATACCCCTTTTGCAAAAGACCCAAAAATGCAAAATATCACTTCTGGAGTTGCAGCTGATGAAAAAGTCAACGTTGACACTACTAGATTTGTCGAACAAGAAATCATGGTTAGCATGACAGGGGAAAACGTCAACACATACACATCCAAGAACAGGTCGTTGGCCGTAAAGTTTGCTAGTAAGGCTGCTCGAGTTTTTAATGGACAGTCAGTTGCTATTGATCCAGCATTGATGTTTCAGCTACTAGGGAAATCTTCCGGAGATTGCAACGATAATTTGGAGTCATTCAATAATTATGAATTGTGTTTACTGCCTCCGTAACATTTTGAAGCAAGCAGGATTCCACGATTAGCCAATAAGCCTGCCCTTAGCCGATGCGATGCGGTGTCTGGATGCAAAGTCGTAGCCAAAAACTGAAGACTTCGTCAAAGCTTTTAGTGAAAATCATATAGTTATTAATGGTGGGGACCTGCTTCAGCGAATCCCTTGGGAAAAAAAATTAACTTATAATTGTATCGGCCAGAAGTACGTTAACTACGTAAGCACGTATATACGTTAAGCAAGGAAATACGGGATGCAAAGTATGTCGGTCGTTTTCGACGGATACAACCAAGTACCTTCAGTCAAAGAATCATCCATTTGAGAGGAAAAAGGACATGATTTTACCCGCAGATCATTTTTAACAGGAGTGTTACTAAGCATCTTCAAGAATAAGCAAGCAATTATAGTTATGGCCAGTGATTAACTGACCAAAGGTGGTTGTCAGTTACACCAGGCAGAATGAGGCTAATATTTTCATTGTTCTGACTGCGGTTCGATCTGCTTCTTTTATTCCTACTGTCCTGGTTGGAGACGACATAGATCTGCTTATACTCCTGTGTTATCACGCAAATACAGGTAGCCAAGCCATCTACTTTTGCTCTAAACTTTAAGCTGGGATCTCAAAGAATAGAATTGGGGATATAAATGCAACAAAACTCAAGTTTGGATGTCGTATATGTAGCACAATACAATATGTCCGAACATTCTTTGGGTATGATTCAACTTCTCGTGTCTATGGTATCGGGAAGTCACCGGAACTACAGCTACTGATTAAAACGATGAGTTCTACGAATCTTCTAAGGTATTTATGAACCCACTATCCACCAATCAAGACATTTTAGAATATTGGGAGGAAGAAATAATGCTTTTATTTAAGTTCCCAGGCTCTATTTCAACCCTAAAGCTACAGCATCTGCTTCGTATGTTGAGTCTAAAGTTCTCTCTCGAACTAGTGATATCTTAGCTTCCACTCATTTTGAGGGTATTTGCAAGTTCGATCTTGTTTGTGATAATAATTCTAAGTTTGTGGCGGAATCACTACTTTCACCTTTTGATAACGTTCTACTCGAATAGCATATAACTTTTTCTATTTGTTTTTGTTTAGGCGTTCCTTCTAGAGGATTAGGGTTTTCTTCCGGGATTATTTGTGAAAGAATAGCGCCAATGCCCTTTGAACTAGCATCGGTTGTGACCACAAATTGTCCATTTTCGAAATCAGGAAGTGATAATATTGGTTCAGAAGTGAGTGCCTTTTTGAGACGGTCTAGGGAAGTTTGAGCTTCCTGGGACCAGGTAACATTTTGGGAGTTCCCTTTAGTTAATTCTGTGAGGGGTTTCGCAATTTGGGCATAATTGCGCACGAATTTTCTAAAGTAGCCAGTAAGACCTAAAATTCCTCTTAATTCTTTCATGGTTCTAGGGGGTTTGAGGTTTTCACATTTTATTTTATCAGGGTCTGGGGATATCTCTCCTTGTGTTACTACTACTCCAAAAATTTAATTTTAGGTTGAAATAAATTCACTTTTTCAGGCCCGCATTTTAAATTGCCCTGTCCGAACTTCTCGAACACCTTAGTTAATGTTGCTAAGTGTTGTTCAGTGTTTTCTCCCACGCATATGACATCATCAACAAAATGAATGATATTCGGTAATCCTCTTAACAGGTGTAATAGGTGTCTATGTCGAACGCGTGAACTTGTTTTAAGTCAAAAGCATACTCTTAGGTATTCGTACGAACCTCATTCAGAGGGTGGAAATGCAGTTTTATGGACATCTTTTTCAGCTATTTTCACTTGGTGGTAGCCTTGGGTAAGGTCCAAAGAAGTAAAAATTTTGTTTTTGCTCGAAATAGACTCAAGAATTTCATCTATTCTTGGTAAAGGAAATTTATCGCTAACTACTTGTTTATTGAGGGCTCTATAATCTACTACAAGTCTAAGATCACCATTCTTTTTTGGCACCAAGATCACTGGTGTAGAATACGGGCTTATACTGGGGCGTATAATTTCATTTTTTTCTAATTCATGAATTTTATTTTTTAACCACTCTTTGTGCTTATACGGCACGCGATATGGCTGTTTCGCTACAGGATTGCTAGTCGTTAAAATTGAATGTTCATAAAATGGTATCATTCCGATGTCATCTTCAGATGCAGAAAAAAAATCTTTAAAATTCCATAATAATTCGCATAATTTTTTCTTAAGTTCCAAGTCCGTAATATGATCCATATTAAATTTGTTTAAAAATTGCGATTTAGTTAGAGGATATTTGTTATTTGAGGTTTTAATGCCGTTAACTAGGTTTCTTTTAGAATTTTCCCATCTATTTAAATCATTCTCCGATATAACTTGGATTTGAACTAAACACGTCCCCTTTCTTATTTTAATTGTGTCATTTTCGTGGTTATTAGTTACCCAAATAAAACCTTCTCCTTTGTCGTAAGATATAATCTGTTCCTCGCATAGCAGATTATCGGGAATTTCATTTGACGGGGTCACAAACCATATTTCGGATTTGCTAACCACTGGTTCAATCATCTGTGATATTTGAATTTTTTGCATCGTTTTGGGAGGGACTTTTGTTTTCCTTATCGTGAATCCGTAATATTTCTCTTTATTTTCATTGTTTACTAGATTCATACTGGCGCTATGCTGCGCCATTGCGACATCCTGTGGCGTCACGTTGGGTTTTACTATGTTTTTCCATAATTCCGCTATTTTCTTAATTTCGTTTGATCTATACTGTCACATATCTCCTATTTTTATTTTCGCAGATTCAATACCCTTATTTTTTAAATTTACTTCATCTCCGCAATGTCTCTCAGAATATTTGAACAGGTTTCTAAATATTCCTTTTCCTCCTTGCGAGACATGAGGTTCAAAAGATTGCGACGTTATACCGCCAAAAATTTTATTTACTGTTACGTTGTCTTCGTAATCTCTGTTAAAATTTCTTAAGGTAGAAATTTCTTCCTCTACCTTAGCCGGGTAGACAAGCCTTTGTTTAGCCACGTCTAATAGTACTCTATTAGACCTTAAAAAAATTTGCGCCTATAATTGCTTCATACGGAAAGTTATCACATATTATGAAATTTGTCAAAAAGATTCTATTATCCCTTTTTACGTTTAGGCAAATTGAACCTTTTGCATCCAATTTATGCCCTATCACGCTTGTTAGATTGGGATTATTAGGGTTCCTCTGTCGCCTAATATGCAGAGGCAACATATTAAATACGTATGAGCTTATGAAATTAACCGTAGCTCCGTAGCCACCTACCGTCTTAAAAAAGACGTTTGCTACCCAAAAATCATTCGATATTGCTAGCTTGTTATAACTATCCCTATAAGGTGAAAATAATTTAAGTTTGGATCTGTTAAATATTCTGGGCGTCTTTTGGGTCCAATTTATATTTCTGAGGGGCCTGAAACGTCTCCCTGAGGATTTATTTCATGCGTTGGTGCCTGTAATAGATATTCAGACATATGAGATTCCTTAGGCATATCTAATTGATTTACATATGTCTGCTTTCACCATATATTATTATGGTAACTTGGATGTCTTGCGTTGGTGCCGCTTGCTGGCGCTGACTGCCAACACCGTTGGCTCGCAAAATTTTCATTTCCCGTCGGCAAATTCTCGTGATTTCTATAGAGCATTCTCGCATTATATTGGCTTTGGCGAGTATTTGGGTTTTCAAATCGGTAATCAATTAGTCTATTGGGGGAGGGTTAAAAAATTTTGTTTGGTACGTGTTGTAAGGTACTGATTGGCGCAATCTTCCCTGGCTATAGCCTAGTGCACCACCGGCGCTAAAATTTGTTCTTCCGAACAAATGGTTGCCATAATTTTGCGTACTACCGACAGTAATTCTTGGTATGCGATTGGGGACATAACAGAACTCTCTCACAATATGTCCAACACGATTACAAATATAGCATCTTATTATTGTAGGGTTATTTTCATAACTGGATTGTTTGACTGGCTGAAAACGTACTGTTTTCTGCCTAGCGTGTACTTGTGTTTAATTTCTTTGTGGCACTGGGGAGTTATCCCTTGAAAAGAAATTGTGAGACGCCTGATCGCGCTTGAAGATTAGGTTCGCGTTTGAATTGCCTAGGCTATTTATATTTGCTTTAATGTGATTTGCGACCATCGTATTGACTTCAATCAATCGCTCTACCTCCTGAACTGCAAGATCCAACGTCTGAATATTTTTGGATATTACCATTCTATATAGTTTTAGGGGTAGCCCTTGCAAAAAGGTATTTAGTATGATTTTTTCATACAGTTGTCCTGAACCTCTTCCGTATTTTGCCTCTACTGAAATGCGTATATTATCAAGATATTCTCTTATATTCTGTGAATAGTCAAAGCACACCATTCCGTGTTTTAATTTATTTATGGAACTGGTTTCGATAAATCTATCTTTAAATGCCGTTAATAATTTGTCCACCGTATTTATTTGCAAGTTGGCGTCATCGTCTATGGTATTTTCTGTCTGCTTTAGAAAGGTTAAGGCCTGGCCTTTTAATCGTAATAGAAGCATTTCGACTAACGTTTCTAGCTCTGTTTTGGTTAGTTCTACAAACTGGGCAAATTGGATATTAAATTCGTCAATATCTGATTGACCATTGTACTACGGGATAGACTTTGCTATTTCTATATTTTTCGCAACCGACTTTTGCGTAATTAATTGTTCTTCTAAATCCTCTGAGATATTTTTTTGCGTTTGAATATTTTGAAATAAATTTATTTTTTCGCTTAACCTATTTTGGGGGAGGCTATTAGCTCCTATGAGATATTTTAAAGGGTTTCCTGTAGTAGCTTAGCGGTTATAGGCTTAATTACTTTACTTATATGTCTGTATCTCTCCAATAATTAAATTTAAATTACAAAGTTTATAGCGTAATTAGTTCGCATGATTTTCTCCAATTTCCGACCGCGCCATTTGTAGCGACGAATGGGATTTGTGGCTATAAAAGAAATTATTAGCTATAAAAGAAATGACTGAGGCAATTGTGGTCATAAATATTGACCGCATCAAAACTAATATCGTATTTTAAAGCTTTGAACTTACACCTTATAAGTTCTCCGATAGCGCCGCTTATAGCGCTAAAGATTGTGCTATCAAGGCCTGCACCACCCTCAATTATTGAGAGAAAATAAAATGTGTAGCCATATGAATGTGACCTCTTCTCCTCGAGCTATCTGGAGATCAGATTCCCTGGGAACATACCTTGGAGATATGCGAACTAATTACCTTCCGTTAAACTAGATACAGACACATAAAATGAAAAAAAAAACACAGGTAAAAAGCAATAGATTTATTGGGACTTACATATTTAGGTGAACAATAGTGGGTCACTTCAAATGACAACAACGGTGACTGAGATACAACAATGAAAGAATTGCAAAGCTTGAATGCCGAAATAATTCTGTCCACATAAAAATAAGAGCACGAAAAACACTTTTCTTCACTATATATTCTAAATCGTGATCATGGGCCGAGGGAACTACCCCACGATTGGCCTAAGTCCTGAGGTGGGCCGAACCCTCCGTCCAATAATCTGTCTTAATTATTTCTGATGATTCAGACGTTCACACGGCTCTTATAATATAAACTTCCTTAGAAATATTGTGCGTAGCATTCTTTTTATTGCCCACTATCTTAGCGAAATCCAATGCTTGGATAGCGCCGTTCTTTGTCTGCAGCTAACTGCAATTTTTCTCTTTGCTGATTAAGGACTTTTCTTTCTTTTTGACACTAGATTTAAACTTAATTAGAGGAAGTCGGAATTATCTTTAGAAAGAAGGAACTTTATTCTTGTATTTTAAATATATCGCATTTTACTCACGGTACAGAAAGAGCATTTCAAACGCATACGCTTAAAATATATTTCATTTTATTACTATTTTTAGATTGTTTTAAGAAACTTAGGTTTCAGTATTGAGAAATAAAATACATTCATATCTCAATTGGCATCTTACGACTAAAAATATATCTCAAGCAACTTATGGACCATGGGCATTTCAAATGCATATGCTTAAAATATATCTGATGGTACTGCTGTTGTTAGATCGTTTTAAAAATCTTATGTTCCACTCTTGTCAGATAAGGTACCTTCATGCCTCAAGTGGCATCCGGTTTCAGACACACACGCTTAAAATAAGTCTGATTGTATTACTATTGTTAGATCATTTTCAGAAACTTGGGTTTCAGTCTCGAGAAATGATTCCTTCATGTCTTAAGAGGCATCTTATGGCTGAAAAGTATATCTCAAATAACTTGTGGAACATGAGCATTTCAGACGCACACAATTAAAAACACATCTGATTTTATTACTATTTTTCAAATTGTTTTAAGAACCTTCGGTTTTAATCTGTAAAAAAAGTTATGTTCATATCTCAATTGGCACCTTATGGCTAAAAAGTATATATCGAGTAACTTAAGGATCATGGGAATTTCAAATGCATGCGCTTAGAATATTTCTGATTCTATTGCTAATGGCAGATTCAGATTTCAGTACATATCATGTCACTATTTTAATAATGTTTATTTAACCAAATGAAAAGTTGTGGCATCATCTGTAAAATAGCGCCGTTCTTTGTCTGAGGCTAACTGCAATTTTTCTCTTTACTGATTAAGGACTTTTCTTTCTTTTTGACACTAGATTTAAACTTAATTAGAGGAAGTCGGAATTATCTTTAGAAAGAAGGAACTTTATTTTAATATTTTAAATATATCGCATTTTACTCACGGTACATATTACCCTTTCCATTAATTAATGACGTCCCGTCATTAGGATTTGCTTGTCTTTGGGCTTTTGAAATGTTCGCAATTTATTTATTATTTATTCTACATAATTTTGATTGACAATGTATTATTTCATGTTTATATTTTGGCTTGCTCAGGAGTGCTAAAAATTTTCTCTATTACTCTTCTTATTTTATTCTACGTCCCTGTCTAAAATTCATCTACCGGACTAAGATTATTCATGGTTCTAGGCTAGCTACTATACTAAAGATTTTTTTCTACATCTAACACTGATTACTTTTACATTTCCAACAAGGTTGGGGTTCTTTTACCTTTACATAAGATTTTTTTGAATTCACTTTTTGCAAGGCTTTTTTTTATCTTTCTGTCTATATGGCCCATTACTTTCTATCTATACTACATTAAATGAATGGCTCGACAACGCTGCATATAACTCTATCTGGACATCTAACACTACATAAAAGAACGATTTAAAACACACAACATTGTGTTTACCATGTTCACTGGTAACCTTAGAATATTTTCAATGGGGATGTTTGCTACGCAACGTTAATGATAGGATATTGGAATTTTTGAGTTATCAAAGTTATTAAGATGTAACATATGTAAATTCACATCTATTTCATTACCACTCGAGTCTTTAGTCTACTCAATCCTTCTGTTGTAAATTATTGTCCTTCACTCTTTTCGTCTTGGCAAAAATTTTTAAAGCACTTACAATATAGTTTCTTCATGGAACAGTTCGAGCATGATTGTGTTCACACGATGAGCTTTCTCTAATTGTCTATTGGGCAATAATGCTTCCAACTACAGGTTTGGGAATATGCTATCAGAGTTCATTCTCACCTGCTTTTTGACAGTTCATAGGGTGCCTTATCATTAAGGGGCCGAACACTGGGAGTGCGTTTATTTCCTTCTCAGCATGTCATTTTTGGGATATTTTGAGGCACATACAGAATGTATTCTCGTATAAAATTGTTCATTTGTGTCTCTTATAAAATTGTTAGCTCATGACTTGCGTTTATTAACCTTTGCGGTGGTTCCTAGGTTAATCACGGGGGAATTGAAGTTCGGATTTGGAACAGGTCGACATCAAACTATAGGGACTCTTTCAACATATTGTCTTTAACTTGCGGGAGGGGCATATTGTCACTGAGGGGTTGGTCTCTGGGGTTAATTTGGGTGCCTCAAGTGGCATCTGGTTTCAGACACACACGCTTAAAATAAGTCTGATTGTATTACTATTGTTAGATCATTTTCATAAACTTGGGTTTCAGTCTCAAGAAATGATTCCTTCATGTCTTAAGAGGCATCTTATGGCTGAAAAGTATATCTCGAATAACTTGTGGAACATGAGCATTTCAGAAGCACACGCTTAAAAACATATATGATTTTATTACTATTTGTCAAATTGTTTTAAGAATCTTCGGTTTTAATCTGTAAAAAAAAGTTATGTTCATATCTCGATTGGCACCTTATGGCTAAAAAGTATATATCGAGTAACTTAAGGATCATTGGCATTTCAAATGCAAGCGCTTAGAATATTTCTGATTCTATTGCTATTGGCAGATTCAGATTTCGGTACATATCATGCCACTATTTTAATAATGTTTATTTAACCAAATGAAAAGTTGTGGTATCATCTGTAAAATAGCGCCATTCTTTGTCTGAGGATAACTGCAATTTTTCTCGTTGCTGATTAAGGACTTTTCTTTCTTTTTGACACTAGATTTAAACTTAATTAGAGGAAGTCGCAATTATCTTTAGAAAGAAGGAACTTTATTTTTATATTTTAAATATATCGCATTTTACTCACGGTACACTAACTTTCTCCTTGCAGTTTTTCACTGTAACTGCAAAACCGAATGCTCAAATATGCAATGCACTTGCAAAAGAAATGGCAGGAAATGTACCCAGGCCTGTGAACCATGCAAGGGAACAAGTTTTGCTAACTGTGTCGAAACTATGTTTCTCGGAGTTGATGATCTGGAAGATAAAGAAGATCTATGAATATTGATATTTCAATTTTTATCATACAATAGATCCTCCAGTGCCTCCAGAGTTGCCAGATATGACAGATATGAGTTGCAAGTCCTATCTCATTGCTGTGGCCGCCAAGATATCTTCCCATTCAGGTTGAAATGATGTATTGAGGTTTGCGAGGTCAGCCAGGTAGCTGCGTCGTAGGGTATTTTTGGGGCGTCCTCTTCTTCTAGTACTACGTGACTGCCACTGAAGCACGACCTTCGGTAGTCAAATTTCAGACACAAGGATCGCATGACCAAGGTATATGTACTTCCTATATTTGATCACTTTGGTTACCAGTGGCTGAGATGTCTTCTGTCGTATAGTTGTGTTTGTTAACTTTTGGGACTAGTAGATATCTAGAATGCCCCTTAAGTAAATGTTTTCGAACGCGAGAAGTTTCTTTTCAAGTATTTGATCTATGCGCCAAGTTTCAGAACCATAGAAAAGCGTTGAGAGGACGTTGCTCAGCCTCAGCTATAGTCGGAGAGAGTACTTCTGGCTGCGCCAACTTTGAGACAGTTTCCTGGAAGATGGATTAGCCTGGCTGAAGGGCCAGCATACTCTAGTTAAAGAGGGTGTCTCGCATCAGGGGAAAGAGTGTTGAGAAGGGAATTTATATTTTTAAGCTATATTATATAACTAAAATGTCGAAAATATTTTAATTGGTAATTAAAACATCGAATTAGTTGATAGTTCTTATTCTTCATTTTAAGAACCATTACTTTCAGATTAAGCGTGTTTTAACACTGATGGAATATTAAACTAAATTTTTAATGTTACGTTCAATGTTCCTGTTCAAGATTGCCCCGAATATTAACTGTAAAGAACATCTATCTATAAGACATTGTACCATATTGTTTTTGGTTAAAATCACAAAGTAAAATGTATGGCTTATACAGGAACAGCAGCACCTTTATTGCCAGCTGGACTAACAACACACCAAATGTTTGGTTTGAAAGCTGTATTTTCCTCAGGTTCAATTTCCAGCATAAAACCTGGTTCAATTCAAGGTTTAAAATTAGCTAAAGTGAAATTTTTCCTACCTGACGAAGCAGCGTTACCATTAAAGTATGGCTCTTAAAATATGGATCAGTTGTTGTATTACATTGCACGTTTAAACTTAACATTTGGTGGGAAGCTTTTAGTTCTTATAGGTGATTTCTCACAATGTTTACCAGTTCAACTTTTGCACTTTTGTACAGTTTTGCACTTTCAGTAACGGAATCAGGATGATCTTGAGTGCACTGTTTTATTATAAACTTATTATTATCAAGCTTAAAACTTGCTGCTTCTTTAGTTTCAGGCCAATAAGGATTGCGAGTCATAGCTATTATAAGATTTGGTGGTCCAAGGTGACGAACAGTAGCCAATGAATCTTCAAAATGTTTAGGAAAGGAGGGTGTTGATCCAGAGAATGTGAGGTTAGTTATACTTTTTCACCAATGTTGCATGCTCATTCTGTTGCTTTTTATTCTGTTACATGCTCAGTTGCTGAGAAGTCTTGTAAGAACTACGTGTTTTTCTGCCTTAATAGTTTTTTAGTAGAGTTTTATCCATTGGAAACGATCACGGTCAACAGGAATATCGGCATTGACGAAACACTCTTGGAAAAGTCTTTCACCGGAATCCGAAACATTATAACCAATCTGACGCAGGTAGGAAGTTGAGATTGCAGAGAAATGCTTTTGGCATGTTCAGGTTGAAAAGCAGTACGACACCTTGTTAATTCCAGCCGTTTTATAAGTGCGCAACTTACTTAAGGAATATGAAGTGATAAACGCAGCGTCCATCCTGACGCTCTGGCTGGATAAAACATTGGATAAGTAATTGGGTAAGTAAACACGATGGTCGGAATATTTTTAAATGACAATATTTTTTCCACTTTCCTTTACAATATTTTCATTTGGTGAAAAACTATGGTAAGTACCAAGAATAAACACAGCGCATACTTTATAACTTGCAGGAGGGTTGAACCGTCTATAATCAACGCCGTATGGCACAGCATGAGCTGAAGTTTAAAGGTTGTTTTCCTAGTGAAGCACAAAATTTATTTGTATTATCCTCCACGTCTCACATTTTCTCGTAACCTTTGGCATAGTTGTTTTTGTCTCACAATATTTTTTCCAAGGGATTCATTTGATTACGAGAGATTCCATAATTTAAACGATGTGCGAGGTGATCTTCAACAGCTTTATTGAGGTCTAATAAGTACATTTGGCCATATGAAGGAGGTTCAAAATCACCTTCAGTAGTTTGTAATATAAAAAACAAATTGATTTTATGATAAAATTCTCCAGCTAATTTCAATCTGAAAATATTACGACTAATGTTGTAAGTAGCCTTCCTGTGCTTTTAAACACCCATCCTGCTTACCTTCTCCATATTTCCTCAGGTACCCATTTTAGGGCTGGGTTGACTCTGATTGAACTTACAGAGTCGCACCACTGACCCTCTTCCCAAACCGAATAACCGGCCGTGCCAGGAATTGAACTCCTGCCCCACCACTAATTACAGTTTGATCATCACTTACGTCAATGAAGTTAAAGCGAAACAAGAGTTCAAGTTTCGGATATGTTTGTGGAGCTCTTCAGAGAGTTCGAGATGTCTTAGAAAAACAAATCGTTTGGAAATAGTGGAGCTGGCAAAGCAGTTTGACTATACAAACAACAATCTCCAATTGATTTACGTTTCTTTGCTAGTCTTTTTTCAGAGGCAACGCTATAGCGTTGCCTATAGTAAAGGCCATACGGCTCAAATGTTTTATTATTAATAATTTTTTTTCCCCAGAGGCACTTCATACGGAAGAGGTCATCGTAGAAGCTTCAAAGGGGGCTCATTCAGTTGGAAATCGAGAGTTCTAGTGCCCTTTTAATAGCCAAAAATGATTGGAGGGCAACTGGCCCCCCCCCCCACACACCCATCATTCCCCCAAACACATCCAATTAAAATTTTGAAATAGCCATTTTGTTCAGCGTAGTTAATTTCCAGATAGAAAATATATTTTTGAGGAGGATACTCCCTCATAACCCTCAGGGCAAGAGCTTTAAGTTATGCCCTGGGAGCATATAAGGTTTTTATAGAAGGCGTTGTCGTAGAAACTTCAAAACAGGCTCATTCGATTGCCAATTCAAAGGGCTAGTGCCCTTTTTAATAGTCAAAAGTGATTGGAGGGCAACTAGCCCCCCCCCATGCTCATCAGTCCCCCAAACACATCCAATCAAAATTTTGAGATATCCATTTTGTTAAGCATAGTTGATTTACAGATAGGAAATATGTTTTTGAGGAGGACACTCCTCACAACCCTAAGGGCAAGGGTTTTTAGTTATGCCCTGGGGGCAAATAAGGTTTTTATAGGAAGCGTTGTCGTAGAAACTTCAAAAAAGACTCATTTGATTAGAAATTCAAAGGGCTAGAGCACTTTTTAATAGTCGAAAGTGATTAGAGGGCAACTGGCCCCCTCCCCCCTTAATTTCCCCAAACACATCCAATCAAAATTTTGAGATAGCCTTTTTGTTCAGCGTAGTTGATTTTCATGTTGAAAATATGTTTTTGAGGAGGACACTCCCCCACAACCCTCAGGGCAAGGGTTTTAAGTTATGTCCTGGGGGCATCGACCAGTACAAGATATAAGTACATAAATATCGTCTTTGATAATCATTATGGACTCATATACCATATGACCGTATAGTTATGATATTTGATGAACCCGAAAATTATTCATGTGTCACAGACTAACACGTCGAATCTCTTTCGACCATCTCTCGGAATCCATCCTAGCCCCTCTGTGTGAAAAGTTCATATTTCTGTTATCCTATAAATGTTAAGAGATAATTTCTGACAAATGGACCTGGAAACCAGCCACCGAATAACGGAAACCAAAATTAACCCCAGTGACTAACCCCTCAGTGACCATATACCTCTCCCACAAGTTAAAGACAATATGTTGAAGGGGTCACTATAGTTTGATGTTGATCTGTTCGAAATCCAAACTTCCATTCCCCCGTGATTAACCTAGGAATCACCGCAAAGGTTAATAGACGCAAGCCATGAACAAACAATTTTATAAGAGAACTGTGACCCCTAAGTGCACGAATGAACAATTATATACGAGAAATACATTCTCTATGTGCCTTAAAATATCCCAAAAATGATATGCTGAGAAGAAAATAAACGCACTCCCAGTGTTCGACCCCTTAATGATAAGGCACACCATGAACTGTCAAAAAGCAGGTGAGAATGAACTCTGATAGCATATTCCCAGACCTGTAGTTGGAAGCATCATTTCCCAGTTGACAATTAGAGAAAGCTTGTCGTGTGAACACAATCATGCTCGAACTGTCCCATAAAGAAACTATATTGTAAGTGCTTTAAAAAATTGTACCATGACGAAAAGAGTGAAGGAGAATAATTTACAATGGAAAGATTGAGTACACTAAAGAGACTCGCAAGTGATGAAGTAGGTGGGAATATATATTTGCTTTTTCTTACTAACTTTTATCACTCCAAAACTTAAACATTCTATCATTGACGTTGCGTACCAAACATCCCCAGTGAAACATTGCTAATGTTACCAGTGAACGTGGTAAACCCAATATTGTGTGTTTTAAATCGTTCCTATATGTAGTGTTAGAGGTTCAGATAGAGTTAGGTGTAGTGTTGTCATACTATTCATTTAATGTAGCGTAGATAGGAAGCAGTGTGCCCTATAGTCAGCAAAATCAAAAAAAAACTTGTAAAAGGTGAATTCTCACAAAAAAACTTATGTAAAGGTAGAATAGCCCCAACCTTGTTGGAAATGTAAAAGTAATCAGTGTTAGATGTATAAAAAATTTTTAGTATAGTAGCTAGGCTAGAACCATAAATAATCTTAGTCCCGTAGATGAATTTTAGATAGGGATATAGAATAAAATAAGAAAAGCAATAGAGAAAATTTTTAGCACTCCTGATGAAGCCAAAATAAAAATATGAAATAATACAATGTCAATAAAAATTACGTAGGACAAAATTACGTAGGACAATCGCGAATATTTCAAAAACCCAAGGGCAAGCAAGGCCTAATGACGGGACGTCATTAAATAATGGGAAGGGTAATATGTACCGTGAGTAAAATGTGATATATTTAAAACATAAAAAATAAAAATTCCTTTTTTCTAAAGATAATTCCGACAGAAATTAAACTTTCCCTATTTTTAGTTCAAATACCGTTTCCAAGAATCTAAATTCTTAATCAGCATAAAGAAAAACTGCCTTTTAGTTGCAGCCAAAACTCGGCGCTAATCACGGGAGTTTATTTTGAATTTCGCCGAGAAGGTTGGTAATAAAAAAAACTACTAAATAAAAAAATTTTCGCAGGAAGTATAAGTGATAAGAGAGTGTGAATGTTAGAATCATCGAAATAATTAAAACAAAATTATTGGATAAATAGTCCGTATAATGTAGTGAGTTTGCGAACATAATTACAAAGTAGCGGCCCCCTTCTCAGGATTTGGGCCAATTGTGAGTCAGCTTTTAGAGCGCAGGAAAAAAACTATATTTTATAGTGTTGTAAAAGTGCTTTTTTGGAGGATTCGTAAATCAGATTCAGGATTATTATGAGCAGAATTATTTCGGCACTCGGGCAGTGCAATTCAATCATTATTATTATATCTGCTCCTATTTGTCGTCAATTGAAGTGAGCATTGCTGTACACCTAAAATGTAACTTACAATAAATCTATTGCTTTTCTATTTGTGTTATTTTATTTTATATGTCTGTATCTAGTCACATGACGGGTAATTAGTTCGTATGTCTCCAAGGTAGTGCATCCAGGGATCTGATTTCTAGATACTATAACAGGTAATTGATTTTGAGATAACCCAAGGAAAGGAGGTTACATTTATATAATTACATATTTTATTTCCTCGCTTTTTGCAAAAGGCGCGATCGGTACACCGCTTTAAATCATAATATTACATATGGCGCAGTCGTTAGCGCCATAAGTGGCTCTATCGGAGAACTTATAAGGTGTAAGTTCACAGTTAAAGCCTAAGATAATATTTGACGCGGTCAATCTTTATGACCACAATTAAGCCCAGTCCCTTAAATTTTTATCGCTACACCTTTTCCCCAAACACATCCAATCAAAATTTTGAGACAGCCATTTAATTAAACATAGTTTTAAGTTCGGGAAATTAGGTCTTTGAGGATGACAACTCCCCCACAACCCTCAGGCAAGGGTTGTAAGTTATTCCCTGGGGATATATAAGGTTTTGTATAGACAACATTGTCGTATAAACTTCAGAGAGGGCTAATTTAATTGGAATTTGAAAGTTCTAGTTCACTTTTTAAGTGTCAAAAGATGTTGGAGGGTAACCAGCTTCCCTCCTCCTAAGCTCTATTTTCCCAAATGCATCCAATAAAAATTTTCAGACAGCTATTTTGTTAAAAATAGTTGTAAGATCATATAACAAAAATTCCGGTATTGACACAACCCACCAGGGCCTGGGGGCAGGCGCTATAAGT
Organism: Artemia sp. Qi Xiang Cuo; assembly: GCF_049724085.1. NCBI lineage: Eukaryota > Metazoa > Arthropoda > Branchiopoda > Anostraca > Artemiidae > Artemia > Artemia sp. Qi Xiang Cuo. Next base: position 8,271,952 of record NC_142798.1, on the reverse strand, counting down.
TATGACCTGGGGGCATATATGGGTCTTATAGAAGGGATGCTCGTATTAACTTCAAAGAGGTATCATTTGATTGGAAATTGAAAGTTCTAGTTCACTTATTATGATTCAAAAGAGATCAGAGGGCACCTAGCCCCCCCCCCTCCCTCCACGCATTTTTTTTCTCAAATCCATCGGATACGAATTTTGAGATAGCTTTTTTTAAATTAGTTCAAAGACCATATAATGAAAACCCAGGACTCAACACAGCCCCCAGGGCCTGAGGGCAGGTGTTGTAAGTTAAGCCCTTGGGAAATATATGGTTCTTATTGAAGAATGCTCGTAAACAATTCAGAGATGGCTCATTTGTTTGGAAATTGAAGGTTTTAGTTAATTTTTTTTTCGATTCAAAAGATACTGGAGGGCAACTAGCCCCCCACGCCCCTCTTCCCCAAATGCATCCAATAAAAATTTTGAGATAGGCATTAAGTTAAAAATTTCTCAAAAGTCAGATAACAAAAATCCACGTGTCGTCACAACCCCCAGGGCGCGGGGGAAGGCGTTGTAAGTTATGCCCTGGGGCATATATTGTCTGCATGAAAGCGATGCTCCTATAAACTTCAGAGGGCTCATTTGATTGGATATTAAAATCCAGCCCTTTTTAAGAGTCAAAAGTGATCAGGGGGCAACTTCCCCTTCAAGCCCTTTTCCCCCAAAAATATCTGATAAAAAATTTGAGGTAGCCATTTTTTTAAAAATAGTTCAAAGATCGTATAACAAAACTGCTTTACATATGGTCATTTTGTTGAAAATAGTTCAAAGGTCAGATAAGAAAAACTGTGTTGGAACAGCCCCCCCCCCCTAGGGCCGGGGCAGGCGTTGTATTGCTCTGTGGGCATATATGGATCTTATGGAAAGTATATTCGTATAAAGTTCAGAGAGGGTTCATTTGAATGGAAATTAAAAGTTGTAGTTCATTTTCTCAGAGGGAAAAAGATCGGAGGGCACCTAGCCCCTCCCGTCCTCCATACCTTTGGCTATAACGGATGGATAAACCCATCCGATAAAAAATTCAGGTGACCATTTTGTTAAAAATTGTTCAACCATCAGATATTGAAACTCCATGGTCGACACAACCTCCCAGGGCCCAGGGACAGGCGTTGTAAGTTATACTCTGGGGATTTATATGGTTTTTATAGAAGGGATACTCGTATAAACTTCAGAGAGGGTTCATATGATTGAAAATAGAAAGTTCTAGTTCACTTTTAAAGAGTCAAAAGAGACCGAAGCTTAATCTAGTATCCCCACGCCGTTTTTCCCCAAACCCATCCCATAAAAATTTTGAGATAACAATTTTGTTAAAAATAGTTCAAACATCAGATAATAAAAACTCCAAGGAAACAAAAAAAAATTTTTAAACACGAAAAACGGGTTTTAATTTTCTAACAAGCAGTGAACTACAAAACAATTAATTATGCACAAAAGCTCCGAATATTTCGGCCCCACATCCGGGAGCCTTTATAAACTTAAAAAAAAAATAAATAAATAAAGCAAAAAAACAAAACAACTTAAATTACCTTACCATAAAACATACTAAACACAAAAAGAGAACAAAAAGCAAAAACGAAAGAAAAATGTAAATAAATAAGAACAAAACTCACATATTAATTAAACACTTCCATGCACTGAATGTCTTTCAACTGGCCTCCTCTCAGTATATAAATGGAAATATATTAAATAAACACTTCCATGTACTGAATGTCTATATTGATTCTACTCGCCTCCTCCCATTATATAAATTGAAATCTATCAAAATTGAAGAATATATTTATACTTAGACCAAAATAATAAAAGGTCAACTAACCCCCCGGTCCATAACACTTAATTAAATTTCACAAGTTCATCAACCATTTTATGAATTATAAATTGAATGGATTAGTTTTGTTGCAAGCTTAGCTGCAGTTCGTTTACTTTTCTCATCATTTAACCCATTCTGACCTTTGTTCGCAAGGTCATCTTTCGTTTCAGAAATATTATTAAAATCAGTATTGGTTGAATATCTTGCCTGCATTTTAATTAAACTATTATAAATTGAATTGATCCCACATTCCCCTTCATCTCTATTGATACTAGTACCCCCATATATTATATTTTTTATTTCTATAATTTCCCTGAAGCTTTGTAAAAGTCCTACAGACGTATCTACTATTTTTGTTTGATCAAATAAAATACTGTGATGAGGAAAATTATAAAGGTGTTCTGCAACCGCTGACTCAAACGTTTCTGGTGTTTTGTTTTGTTTTAGAGCGTAATCTATTGCATTCTTGTGTTGTTCTAGCCTATTTTCTAAAGTTTGTTGCGTTCTACCCACATATAATTTTCCACAAGAACATGGAATTTTGTATACTCCCTTTTTCAAATTTCTCGGTATCTTGTCTTTCCCTTTATTTAACAACGAGCTTATATTATGTCCTGATTTAAATGCTGTATTTATATTATGTTTTTTTAATTCTCTTCTTAATTTTTGTGATAAAATTGGTACAAAAGGCAAAGTTATGTAATTTGTTTCTTGATTTGACCCATCTTCTTCTAATATTTTTGGCTCCGTCAACTTTTTTTCCTCTTTTCAATTATTTGAGAAATCATTTTTTCCGGATAGCCATTACCTATTAGAATATCCTTAATAAAAATTAGTTCATTTCTTATGTATCCTGGTGATGTTAATTTTAATACCCTATTCACTAAAGAAATAACCACACCCCTTTTTACTTGGATCGGGTGATTTGATGTGAAAGACAAATAACGGTTGTTACTAGTCGGTTTACGGTAAATTGAAAACGCTAGTTCATTACTATTTCTATGGATCAAAATATCTAGAAACGGTAACTTATTCTCTGTTTCCTTTTCAATTGTAAAAATTAACTCTCCTCCCAAATTATTTAAATGTTCCAAGAAACCTTCAATTTCTGATTCCCCGTAATTCCAAATAATTAAAATATCATCCATATATCTGCCCCAAAATTTAGGTTTTAAAAAATATGTTTCTATAGCTAAATTTTCAACATACTCTACATAAATATTTGCTAACAACGGACTTAAAGGCCCTCCCAGGGCTAAACCCCTAATTTGATGGTAAAAATTATCTCTAAACCTGAAATAGTTAGTATATCTGCTAGTTATTTTGACTAAATTTAATATAGTTTCCAGTTCAATTCCCGAAGGTAATTCTTCTATCTCATTTTTTCGTTCCTCAAGTTTTTTGGATAAAATACTAAACGATTTATCAAAAGGACTATACGTATAGCCTACATGGATTTTATATCGAAACTGAACAATCTAGATTCTTCTGATATTTCTACACTTATAAGTTTGTCTTTTAAAAATTTTGAGTTTTTTATATACGTATTTTGGAGATATAATAATGGTTTAAGTGTCATTGCTGCCCAGTGCTAGATTTTTACAGTTGGTGAATTTGTTGTTGAAACAATAGGTCTTAAGGGGATGCCTGTTTTATGTATTTTTGGCAAACCATATATTCTAGGGCTAACTGATCCCCTTGGAAAGAACTTGTGATACATCTGGGGTGTGATACTTCCATTTGTTTTAAGATCCTCTAAATCTTTTCTTAATCTTTTAGCATACAAATTAGTTGGGTCCGAGTTAAGTTTTATATATGTTGAATTATCTCTTAAAATTGTTTCTATTTTAATGTCATAATCATCTTTTTCTAGTATTACTACTGTATTGCTCTTATCCGCTTTCGTTATTATTAGAGAATCATCTTTTTTTTAAATCTTTTAAAATTTTAATATATTTGTTCTTAACTTTTTCTTGATAACTAACAAAATCTGTTAAAATATTCACTACCCTTAGTCTTAATTCATCTACATTATTTATATCTTTTGGAAACTTATGAATCCCTGTTTCAATCTTTGAAATAATTTCCTCTATTGGTACATTTTTAGGATTTAGTCCAAATTTTATACCTCTTTCAAGGATTTACGTTTGTTCTTTGGTTAACTCCTTTTTGCTTAAATTAATCACCCCAGGACCTGGGAAATAATTAGGCTTATGCATTGATAGTTTTTGTTTTTCCTTTTCCCTTTTTAACTGCAAAAATTTTTGGTTTAGTTTTTCCTTAGATAATCTTAGAATATGTTGAAAAAAATTTTTAAAGATTGATATAATTTGTTGGAAATCATTTGTATTAAGGAAATTACAAAGGCTATATTTTAAACAATCTATTTCTTTTACAACTTGTGATCGCTGGAAACGTTTATCTTTCAGCACATGGTTTAAGTTTAGTAAATTTACCTTTCTCGTGTGCTTTTCTTCATTATATGTATTTAAATGATAATTAGAACGAAACGATTTTGGAATTAGTTTATTTACTTTGCACTTTTCTAAAAACTTTTGTTGTGTAATTATATTGGCATGTTTTTTTGCTAAATTCAAAAATAATAAAATTGAATTGGTCTTTTGCCACCCGTAGGCTAGACGTAAATAATTTCTTAGACCACACTGCTTTTCCATTAAAAACAAAAAAAAATTTTTAAACACGAAAAACAGTTTTTAATTTTATAACAAGCATTTAAATACAAAAAAATTAATTATGCAAAAAAGCTCCTAATATTTCGGCCCCAAAGCCGGTAGCCTTTCTCAACGTAAAAAAAAAAAAAAAAAATAAAGCAAAAAAAAAAAAACAACTTAAATTACATTACAATAAAACATACAAAACACATAAAGAGAACAAAAAGCAAAAACGAAAGAAAAAAAAAAAAAAATAAGAACAAAAATCACAAATTAATTAAAAACTTCCATGCACTGAATGTCTTTCAACTGGCCTACTCTCAGTATATAAATTTAAATATATTAAATAAACACTTCCATGTACTGAATGTCTATATTGATTCTACTCGCAACCTCCCAGTATATAAATTGAAATCTATCAAAAATGAAGAATATATTTATACTTAGACCAAAACAATAAAAGGTCAACTAACCCCCCGGTCCATAACCCTTAATTAAATTTCACAAGTTCATCAACCATTTTATGAATTATAAATTGAATGGATTCGTTTTGTTGCAAGCTTAGCTGCAATTCGTTTACTTTTCTCATCATTTAACCCATTCTGACCTTTGTTCGCAAGGTCATCTTTCGTTTCAGAAATATTATTAAAATCAGTATTGGTTGAATATCTTGCCTGCATTTTAATTAAACTATTATAAATTGAATTGATCCCAACTTCCCCTTCATCTCTATTGATACTAGTACCCCCATATATTATCTTTTTTATTTCTATAATTTCCCTCAAGCTTTGTAAAAGTCATACAGACGTATCTACTATTTTTGTTTGATAAAATAAAATACTTTGATGAGTAAAATTATAAAGATGTTCTGCAACCGCTGACTCAAACGTTTCTGGTGTTTTGTTTTGTTTTAGAGCGTAATCTATTGCATTCTTGTGTTGTTCTAGCCTATTTTCTAAAGTTTGTTGCGTTCTACCCACATATAATTTTCCACAAGAACATGGAATTTTGTATACTCCCTTTTGCAAATTTCTCGGTATCTTGTCTTTCCCTTTATTTAACAACGAGCTTATATTATGTCCTGATTTAAATGCTGTATTTATATTATGTTTTTTTAATTCTCTTCTTAATTTTTGTGATAAAATTGGTACAAAAGGCAAAGTTATGTAATTTTTTTCTTGATTTGACCCATCTTCTTCTAATATTTTTGGCTCCTTCAACT